>NW_028162335.1:0-47420 GCF_964263955.1 Coregonus lavaretus | reverse complement strand
CTAAATGCCAGAGGGATTTCTGGTTGCACAGTGTGCTCTCAGTTTCATAGCGGTCCCTTGACCCAATGAACTAGGTCCATAACTCATCAGAGCTGCTGGGTGGAGCACTCGTAAACACACACATACACATTCATACCACAACACACACACACACACACACACACCCACTCCCAGCCACAGCGATGGGAACGACGATAAACTCTCTCACAGACAAATGGTGTTGCGGTCTGTATCTAAAACACAGCTGGGACGACATGGCATCCCCTCTGTCATCGCAGAGGACTCCCCCATGGTGGAGGAATGTGTTCCCTCTCTTCTGACCACTGACATCACTCCGACACCAGAGACAAGGGGTTTCCTCTCTTCTCTTCTCCTCTCCTCTCTCTCTCTCTCCTCTCCTCTCCCTCTCCTCTCCTCTCCTCTCCTCTCCTCTCCTCTCTCTCTCCCTCCTCTCCTCTCCTCTCCTCTCCTCTCTCTCCTCTCCTCTCCTCTCCTCTCCTCTCCTCTCCTCTCCCTCTCCTCTCCTCTCTCCTCTCCTCTCCTCTCCTATCCTATCCTCTCTCCTCTCCTCTCCTCTTCTCTTCTATCCTCTCTCCTCTCCTCTCTTCTCTTCTCCTCTCCTCTCCTCTCCTCTCCCCTCTCTTCTCTTCTCTTTCTTCTCTTCTCTTCTCTTCTCTTCTCTTCTCTTCTCTTCTCTTCTCTTCTCTTCTCTCTCTTCTCTTCTCTCTCTCTTCTCTCTCTTCTCTTCTCTTCTCTTTCTTCTCTTCTCTTCTCCTCTCCTCTCCTCTCTTCTCTTCTCCTCTCTTTCTTTCTCTAATTTCCTCATCTCCTCTCGTGTTAAACTTTCCCCTCTCTAGAGGGGATGGAGGGTTGGAGGGATGGAGAGAGAGTTTCATAATTGCTCCTTTTCTGCCGTGGCGGAGACCTCGCCGGCCCCCACCCCTCCACTTCTCAGAAGACACATGCTCTTCGAACATACAGGTCCATTATTAATCATGTGTGTGTACATTGACTTGTCAGGTCCTCCACACCTCCCAGTAACTAGTCTCAGAGTCCAGTCCAGTCCTGGTTGGTACACAGAGGTTCCCTCTCCACTTTTCTCTTCTCCACTCCACACCTCCCTAGTAACAAGGCTCTGGAGCTTCAGAAGTTGAAATCAACTGGGAAGTGAGGAGTGTCTTTGGTGAGACATGATGCATCTTCAACTGTGTGTGTGTTTGCATGTGTATGGGATGTGTGAGTAGTTGGATGTAGTCTGAAGGTTTGGCTGTTGCTATTTATAATTGTATCATTTTTATCATGTAACGTCTAGTCTTTGAGACCAGGCTGGCTATTTTATCATTCCCATTGCTGTGTGCATGTTTATGTTTGCATGCACAGGTGCATATGTGCTGGCATATTCAGTCATTGGAGCGTGTGTATGTGCGTGTGTCTGTGTGGTGTATGTTAGATCCCAGGAGTGTGTCACCTACTGTGGCGTGAGAATGTGTAGAGCTTTTGTTCCCTCTGGATGAAAGGAGACCCCAACAGACCCGCTGGGTGGTTGGTCCCCTGCTTCAAAGGTTACGGGGTTCAAAGAGACATCCCACAATTGCTACGCTAAAAGCTACATTTCTTTGCTAACATCGGGTTACTTTGGTTGTGTCATGTAAATTGCTCCAAGCCTTTCTTCTTTTGTATTCTCTAGTGATGTACAGGTCATCAAAAGGATGACACAACTTCTTTCAAATCATATTGTACCTGTAACTATTTTTTTCCCACTGTAACATCCTATTTAGCGTCCTTACAGCTTGTGGTAACCTCCCTGCCTGTGTGTGTTCAGGCCAATCACAGAAGGCAACTGTCCAGAATGTCCAGTTCAGTGTTTAACCAGCATGCTGAGGGCCAGAGGAAAAGAACCCAGGAAGGGAAGCTGCCATGGGGATCCTAAGAAAAAAAAAAAAACTGTTCGCTTTGGGATAAGAAAGTGCAATACACAGACACAGTCGCATGCACGCACGCACTCAGGCACACACAGTACAAACAGAGCCACCCAACTCTTGTTCACGCACAATAACAGGTCCTTTGCTTGTGTATCCGAGACAGAGACAGGCATAACAGGGAGAGCTGATGGAATGGTCATCAGTCTTGACTGTAGAAACAAGCTGGGAATGTACCCAGTCACTAAACACACACACACATGGACACACACACACACACTCTGTGTCCTCACCAGACCCCTTCTCCCACAGCACAGAAGAACCCCCATCACCGCTACCATTTTGACCCACATGGCTGTATTAGTTGCTGTCATTTTCAGGCCTGAGGCAGGCAACTGTCAACGTTTAGAGCCAAAATGGGCAACATTCTCTCTACCACAGCTGTTGTTGACCATTTTCATAGATAGCCTAGCTGTAGTCTCTAGCTCCTCTCAGTGTGTAGTCGGTCAATAAATTATGGACATATGAACTTCACAGATAGCGGTCCATGTGTCAATCAACTGGGTCAAACATCACAATACAGAAGTTAATTGACAGTTGGTTTGGTGTTGTGGAGGTATCACTGTTATATCTAAAAGGCCCTGAGTTTTTCCTGACCACATTATGTGACTAGGGCTCAGAGATTTCCCTGTGCAAGAAAAAATCCTGGCTGGCACCATACCACAACAACAGGTAGAGAAAAGTCAACATGTTGTATCAGTTTATAAACAGTTGAATGAATTCACCTCAGGTGTAATAAAAGACTTCCACAAGAGCTTTGTGTGACCTAAACTGACCTGACAAGGACATTGTCCATTCACCATAAGAACCTGGACCAAAACATGATTCATCACCTGGTGGCCATAATAGGTTCTGAAAGATCATTAAGTGGGCATTATAACAACTGAGAGGAGACATTGACAGAACGGCCAGTGTGTATGTCTACACTACCAGTCAAAGGTTTGGACACACCTACTCATTCAAGGGTTTTTCTTTATTTTTACTATTTTTTACATTGTAGAATAATAGTGAAGACATCAAAACTATGAAATAACACATATGGAATAATGTAGTAACCAAAAAAAGTGTTAAACAAATCAAAATATATTTTATATTTGAGATTCTTCAAATAACCACCCTTTGCCTTGATGACAGCTTTGCACACTCTTGGCATTCTCTCAACCAGCTTCATGAGGAATGTATTTCAATTAACAGGTGTGCCTTCTTAAAAGTTAATTTGTGGAATTTCTTTCCTTCTTAATGCGTTTGAGCCAATCAGTTGTGTTGTGACAAGTTAGGGGAGGTACAGTGGGGAAAAAAATATTTAGTCAGCCACCAATTGTGCAAGTTCTCCCACTTAAAAAGATGAGAGAGGCCTGTAATTTTCATCATAGGTACACGTCAACTATGACAGACAAAGTTTTTTTTTCTCCAGAAAATCACATTGTAGGATTTTTAATGAATTTATTTGCAAATTATGGTGGAAAATACAGATCAGTCGTCCTGGTCCCTTTGCAGAAAAACAGCCCCAAAGCATGATGTTTCCACCCCCATGCTTCACAGTAGGTATGGTGTTCTTTGGATGCAACTCAGCATTCTTTGTCCTCCAAACACGACGAGTTGAGTTTTTACCAAAAAGTTATATTTTGGTTTCATCTGACCATATGACATTCTCCCAATCCTCTTCTGGATCATCCAAATGCACTCTAGCAAACTTCAGACGGGCCTGGACATGTACTGGCTTAAGCAGGGGGACACGTCTGCCACTGCAGGATTTGAGTCCCTGGCGGCGTAGTGTGTTACTGATGGTAGGCTTTGTTACTTTGGTCCCAGATCTCTGCAGGTCATTCACTAGGTCCCCCCGTGTGGTTCTGGGATTTTTGCTCACTGTTCTTGTGATCATTTTGACCCCACGGGGTGAGATCTTGCGTGGAGCCCCAGATCGAGGGAGATTATCAGTGGTCTTGTATGTCTTCCATTTCCTAATAATTGCTCCCACAGTTGATTTCTTCAAACCAAGCTGCTTACCTATTGCAGATTCAGTCTTCCCAGCCTGGTGCAGGTCTACAATTTTGTTTCTGGTGTCCTTTGACAGCTCTTTGGTCTTGGCCATAGTGGAGTTTGGAGTGTGACTGTTTGAGGTTGTGGACAGGTGTCTTTTATACTGATAACAAGTTCAAACAGGTGCCATTAATACAGGTAACGAGTGGAGGACAGAGGAGCCTCTTAAAGAAGAAGTTACAGGTCTGTGAGAGCCAGAAATCTTGCTTGTTTGTAGGTGACCAAATACTGATTTTCCACCATAATTTGCAAATAAATTCATTAAAAATCCTACAATGTGATTTTCTGGATTTTTTTTCTCAATTTGTCTATCATAGTTGACGTGTACCTATGATGAAAATTACAGGCCTCTCTCATCTTTTTAAGTGGGAGAACTTGCACAATTGGTGGCTGACTAAATACTTTTTTCCCCCACTGTATACAGACGATATCCATATTTGGTAAAAGACCAAGTCCATATTATGGCAAGAACAGCTCAAATAAGCAAAGAGAAATGACAGTCCATCATTACTTTAAGACATGAAGGTCAGTCAATACGGAAAATGTCAAGAACTTTGAAAGTATCTTCAAGTGCAGTCGCAAGAACCGTCAAGCGCTATGATGAAACTGGCTCTAATGAGGATCACCACAGGAAAGGAAGACCCAGAGTTACCTCTGCTGCAGAGGATAAGTTCACTAGAGTTACCAACCTCAAAAATTGCAGCCAAAATAAATGCTTCACAGAGTTCAAGTCACAGACACATCTCAACATCAACTGTTCAGAGGGGACTGCGTGAATCAGGCCTTCATGGTCTAATTGCTGAAAGAAACCACTACTAAAGGACACCAATAAAAAGAAGAGACCTGCTTGGGCCAAGAAACACAACAATGGACATTAGACTGGTGGAAATGTGTCCTTTGGTCTGGAGTCCAAATTTGAGATTTTTGGTTCCAACCGCCGTGTCTTTGTGAGACGTGGTGTGGGTGAACGGATGATCTCCACATGTTTTGTTCCCACCGTAAAGCATGGAGGAGGAGGTGTTATGGTGTGGGGGTGCTTTGCTGGAAACACTGTCTGTGATTTATTTAGAATTCAAGGCACACTTAACCAGCATGGCTAACACAGCATTCTGCAGCGATACGCCATCCCATCTGGTTTGGGCTTAGTGGGACTATCATTGGTTTTTCAACAGGACAATGACCCAACACACCTCCAGGCTGTGTAAGGGCTATTTTACCAAGAATGAGAGTGATGGAGTGCTGCATCAGATGACCTGGCCTCCACAATCCCCCGACCTCAACCCAATTGAGATGGTTTGAGATGAGTCGGACGGCAGAGTGAAGGAAAAGCAGCCAACAAGTGCTCAGCATATGTGGGAACTCCTTCAAGACTGTTGGAAAAGCATTCCAGGTGAAGCTGGTTGAGAGAATGTGAAGAGTGTGCAAAGCTGTCATCAAGGCAAAGGGTGGCTATTTGAAGAATCTCAAATATAAAGTATATTTTGATTTGTTTAACACTTTTTTGGTTACTACATGATTCCATATGTGTTATTTTCATAGTTCTGAATGAGTAGGTGTGTCCAAACTTTTGACTGGGACTGTACAGTGTGTGTGTGCGTCCACACATCCGGTTCTCTCATTTCCATTCTGATCCACCTCTCTTTCTACTCCTCCTCTCATCCCTCCTATAACCTGTCCCTGTAGTGGTTTGATGTGGGAGGAAAGAACCTGTCCCTGTAGTGGTTTGATGTGGGAGGAAAAAGAGAAAAACATATCTCCCGTTGAATTGATTGGAGGTGAGACAGTCCAGTTAATAACCAGATCAAATTAGATGTTTTTCTCCCCCATAGACTCATTTCCAATTCATTGAGAGGAAGGTAGCACATATAGATCTGTTTAGCATTTGAAACGCCAGTCAGCCCTGTTCAGCTTCAAACGGTCTGGTGGCCCCTCACTTTTTCTCTCTCTTTCAATCTCTCTGGTTTGCCAGTCCCTGTCTGTCTTTATTCTCTCTCTCTCTGGCTTTGCACATTTGCCTCTTCTTTCCAGTCCCTCTTTCTTTCACTCTCTCTGAGGAAGTGTGCCTGACAGAACTTGTCTTCTAATCCAAACAGGATGTTTGTTGATGTGGATGATTGACCAGGAAATTATTGACACAGACCAGTGTAACTGGATGTAAGGAGAAGCCCAAATGTACTCCACTGTTTGTAACCCAGGCACAGTTTATAATTGATCTTTGCTCAGCTCACTGAAGCAAGGTTGTCCTGAAGAGACTACCACCGTGAGCAATGGCTCACTGTGAATCTCTCTTTTTACCATCTTCTCCATGAATATATGTATGAATCTGACTGTGAGCAAGCATGTGCATGTTATAATACTCCCTTGTTGCCATGCAGCTACCAGTGTGTGCTCATGTATGCTCAGTGTCATATCCGATCAGCGTCTGGGTGAGGTCTTGTTACGTCCACTCCTACTCACACACCTTCGCCCACTGCAATGCATTATGGGGTGCGACTCGGACACCGCAAAACACATTACTCAATACAGAACTCCGGGGACAAATAGAGGATCGCAATGTATCACAGTAACATTCATATGAATCAGAGCCTGATATTCAGAGAATTGTTTACTAAATAACGAGACAAGGTTAATTGGAAGAAAATAAACAGAAAATCCACAGGGAATGGTGTTGATGACAGATACAGGAAGTAATTAGTGGCTAACAAAGGAACTCTCACAAACAATGAACATGCATTTATGCTTCACTCAGATGCATGTGAATGTGCATGTTGATTGCAAATCAGCTGCTTAAGGGGTAGATTTTCAATATCTCTACACCAACTGGCCTTGAATTGAATCTCCACAGTAGTTTTTGTTACTAGATATCACTTGCATAATATATACATTTATTTTTATTCAGATTCAGTAACTAAAGATACACTAGCTAAATGCAGTGACATCAGAAAACTATTCCAGATGGTTCCGAGTTATCCTTCTCCATTGTTTGTATATTGCGTTCCTTTTTCTTGGAAGGACATGAGTTGACTCTTCACTGTCAAATGTATTAGTCCAGATCTGGATGGAATGCATAAAGGAATCCTTTTCCCTAACTTCCGTATCATCTGCCTGCAGGGTAGGAAAAGATTGTATTTCTATCCCTCTGTCTTGAGCACAGAAATAAAAAGCTAATGCCTTTCACCTGTTTTCTTATATAATCTCAAGGCTCGGTTTTAGTTTCATACATACAGTTATATTGACGTAATGGCATTGACCTCATTTTGGAGGTAACAGCAAGCAATTACCTAAAGTAAAGACTGGTAAACATGCGGAGAGCCTTCTTCAACTACATAGCTTCTGTTCTTTGTATAGAATAGCGCTACAAAAACAGCATTATACATTTACATAAATCAAGAATTCTGTGAATTCAAAATGGTGGTGTAACATTCTATCTTTATTAAGCAAAAACATAATTTACATTTCTTTAAAGATTATTTGACTGTCTACAGTACAGCAACCACACATGTAAGATGGCAACTAGTGACTAACTACTTCACATCTGCTACACACACATCTCCCTTGCTGTGTGGTGATTGTGAAAGTGGGGTTATGTGACCTATTCTGCTGTCTTCTTCAACTTGTTGGCTCTGCGCTGGGCTCCAGACTTCCTCTTGGAATTTGACTTTTTGGGTTGTTGTTTGGGCAGGATCCTGCCTCCTTTAGTCTTACTGGGACAGGAGAGGGAGGGAGAGAGAGAACAAGTTCAGACACACTCACACAGGCAAACAAAATCAGTTCGAACCCTCAAAGAAACACGCCATTTAGGGTGTGTAACAAAACTGTACTGATATGGGTAGAGCTGGGAACATACAGTAGTTTAGTGTCTTGGGAAATAAAATGTACCAGCCCTGTGTGTCTGTGTTTCTCTTTGTGTTGTGTCTGGGTATATGAAGTAGAGTAAACTCACTTGTTAATGGTCCTCTGTTTGTCTTTGACGGGACAGGCTCTGTGTTTGTGCTTCAAGCTGCCACAGTTGAAACAGCCTTCCAGACCCGGGCTGTTCCCACAGGGATGGTCCCGGAGGGCACAGCGCCCACAGGACTGGCAGTGACGCCAGGCTGGGGAGGGAGGGAGAGAGGGCAGAGGTACCAGTCAAACAATCACTCAACCCAAACATTGGGGTTTGACAGTGTTGGCAGTCTGGGAGATACTCACATGGCTTCACACACTTCTGACACTCTGAGCAATGCTTCCACTCTCTCCCATCCTGAAAGAACAAACATCATGAAAAGTCTGACCTGTTGTGAAAAGTCATATTGCAGCATGTGAAGTACATGCACCTCTAATTCAACGCAATGTAGCTAACTATTTCATCAAGTTAAACTGTGCAACAGTACTTTTTCAGCCTGCCACGGGGAAATACATACCTTTGAAGGGCACAAGTTGCATTTAGTACAATGCTTGTTCTCAGACCACACATATCTCTCACAGACTTTGCAGAATCTATGACAAGGAAAAAGACAGATGGATCTAATTTAATCTGGCCTCTTAAGAACTCCTCTCTAATACTTATCCCACCAAAATTAATCCTTTTTAATCTGACCAATAAGATGATTAACTATATTTTCCATGTTCCATTTAGGATGACATCTTAATATGATTATATTACTTAGTAACAGGCATTTGGCTCATGTGGGACAGGGAATAGTTGGTTGTACCTGTAAGCCCCTCTCAGGAAGGAGGGTCAGGTTGGTGTGTGACCCTGTAACCCTCCTCCTTAGGGAGGATGTTGTCTCGTGGTGTCAGGTTGGTGTGTGTCCCTGTAACCCTCCTCCTTAGGGAGGATGATGTCTCGTGGTGTCAGGTTGGTGTGTGTACCTGTAACCCTCCTCCTTAGGGAGGATGATGTCTCGTGGTGTCAGGTTGGTGTGTGTGTACCTGTAACCCTCCACCTTAGGGAGGATGATGTCTCGTGGTGTCAGGTTGGTGTGTGTCCCTGTAACCCTCCACCTTAGGGAGGATGATGTCTCGTGGTGTCAGGTTGGTGTGTGTCCCTGTAACCCTCCTCCTTAGGGAGGATGATGTCTCGTGGTGTCAGGTTGGTGTGTGTGTGTAACCCTCCACCTTAGGGAGGATGATGTCTCGTGGTGTCAGGTTGGTGTGTGTGTACCTGTAACCCTCCTCCTTAGGGAGGATGATGTCTCGTGGTGTCAGGTTGGTGTGTGTCCCTGTAACCCTCCACCTTAGGGAGGATGATGTCTCGTGGTGTCAGGTTGGTGTGTGACCCTGTAACCCTTCACCTTAGGGAGGATGATGTCTTGTGGTGTCAGGTTGGTGTGTGTCCCTGTAACCCTCCTCCTTAGGGAGGATGATGTCTCGTGGTGTCAGGTTGGTGTGTGACCCTGTAACCCTCCACCTTAGGGAGGTTGATGTCTCGTGGTGTCAGGTTGGTGTGTGTCCCTGTAACCCTCCTCCTTAGGGAGGATGATGTCTCGTGGTGTCAGGTTGGTGTGTGTGTGTAACCCTCCACCTTAGGGAGGATGATGTCTCGTGGTGTCAGGTTGGTGTGTGTGTACCTGTAACCCTCCACCTTAGGGAGGATGATGTCTCGTGGTGTCAGGTTGGTGTGTGGGTACCTGTAACCCTCCTCCTTAGGGAGGATGATGTCTCGTGGTGTCAGGTTGGTGTGTGTACCTGTAACCCTCCACCTTAGGGAGGATGATGTCTCGTGGTGTCAGGTTGGTGTGTGTGTACCTGTAACCCTCCACCTTAGGGAGGATGATGTCTCGTGGTGTCAGGTTGGTGTGTGTCCCTGTAACCCTCCTCCTTAGGGAGGATGATGTCTCGTGGTGTCAGGTTGGTGTGTGTACCTGTAACCCTCCTCCTTAGGGAGGATGATGTCTCGTGGTGTCAGGTTGGTGTGTGTACCTGTAACCCTCCTCCTTAGGGAGGATGATGTCTCATGGTGTCAGGTTGGTGTGTGTGTCCCTGTAACCCTCCTCGTTAGGGAGGATGATGTCTCGTGGTGTCAGGTTGGTGTGTGTAACCCTCCTCCTTAGGGAGGATGATGTCTCGTGGTGTCAGGTTGGTGTGTGTACCTGTAACCCTCCTCCTTAGGGAGGATGATGTCTCGTGGTGTCAGGTTGGTGTGTGTCCCTGTAACCCTCCTCCTTAGGGAGGATGATGTCTCATGGTGTCAGGTTGGTGTGTGTACCTGTAACCCTCCACCTTAGGGAGGATGATGTCTCGTGGTGTCAGGTTGGTGTGTGTGTAACCCTCCTCCTTAGGGAGGATGATGTCTCGTGGTGTCAGGTTGGTGTGTGTCCCTGTAACCCTCCTCCTTAGTGAGGATGATGTCTCGTGGTGTCAGGTTGGTGTGTGTGTACCTGAAACCCTCCACCTTAGGGAGGATGATGTCTCGTGGTGTCAGGTTGGTGTGTGTCCCTGTAACCCTCCACCTTAGGGAGGATGATGTCTCGTGGTGTCAGGTTGGTGTGTGTCCCTGTAACCCTCCTCCTTAGGGAGGATGATGTCTCGTGGTGTCAGGTTGGTGTGTGTACCTGTAACCCTCCTCCTTAGGGAGGATGATGTCTCGTGGTGTCAGGTTGGTGTGTGTACCTGTAACCCTCCTCCTTAGGGAGGTTGATGTCTCGTGGTGTCAGGTTGGTGTGTGACCCTGTAACCCTCCACCTTAGGGAGGTTGATGTCTCGTGGTGTCAGGTTGGTGTGTGTCCCTGTAACCCTCCACCTAAGGGAGGATGATGTCTCGTGGTGTCAGGTTGGTGTGTGTACCTGTAACCCTCCTCCTTAGGGAGGTTGATGTCTCGTGGTGTCAGGTTGGTGTGTGACCCTGTAACCCTCCACCTTAGGGAGGTTGATGTCTCGTGGTGTCAGGTTGGTGTGTGTCCCTGTAACCCTCCACCTTAGGGAGGATGATGTCTCGTGGTGTCAGGTTGGTGTGTGTACCTGTAACCCTCCTCCTTAGGGAGGATGATGTCTCGTGGTGTCAGGTTGGTGTGTGACCCTGTAGCCCTCCACCTTAGGGAGGTTGATGTCTCGTGGTGTCAGGTTGGTGTGTGTCCCTGTAACCCTCCACCTTAGGAAGGATGATGTCTCGTGGTGTCAGGTTGGTGTGTGTACCTGTAACCCTCCTCCTTAGGGAGGATGATGTCTCGTGGTGTCAGGTTGGTGTGTGTCCCTGTAACCCTCCTCCTTAGGGAGGATGATGTCTCGTGGTGTCAGGTTGGTGTGTGTACCTGTAACCCTCCTCCTTAGGGAGGATGATGTCTCGTGGTGTCAGGTTGGTGTGTATGTGTAACCCTCCTCCTTAGAAGGATGATGTCTCGTGGTGTCAGGTTGGTGTGTGTACCTGTAACCCTCCTCCTTAGGGAGGATGATGTCTCGTGGTGTCAGGTTGGTGTGTGTACCTGTAACCCTCCACCTTAGGGAGGATGATGTCTCGTGGTGTCAGGTTGGTGTGTGTACCTGTAACCCTCCACCTTAGGGAGGATGATGTCTCGTGGTGTCAGGTTGGTGTGTGTACCTGTAACCCTCCACCTTAGGGAGGATGATGTCTCGTGGTGTCAGGTTGGTGTGTGTACCTGTAACCCTCCACCTTAGGGAGGATGATGTCTCGTGGTGTCAGGTTGGTGTGTGTGTAACCCTCCTCCTTAGGGAGGATGATGTCTCGTGGTGTCAGGTTGGTGTGTCCCTGTAACCCTCCTCCTTAGGGAGGATGATGTCTCGTGGTGTCAGGTTGGTGTGTGTCCCTGTAACCCTCCTCCTTAGGGAGGATGATGTCTCGTGGTGTCAGGTTGGTGTGTGTGTAACCCTCCTCCTTAGGGAGGATGATGTCTCGTGGTGTCAGGTTGGTGTGTGTACCTGTAACCCTCCACCTTAGGGAGGATGATGTCTCGTGGTGTCAGGTTGGTGTGTGTACCTGTAACCCTCCACCTTAGGGAGGATGATGTCTCGTGGTGTCAGGTTGGTGTGTGTACCTGTAACCCTCCACCTTAGGGAGGATGATGTCTCGTGGTGTCAGGTTGGTGTGTGACCCTGTAACCCTCCTCCTTAGGGAGGTTGATGTCTCGTGGTGTCAGGTTGGTGTGTGACCCTGTAACCCTCCTCCTTAGGGAGGATGATGTCTCGTGGTGTCAGGTTGGTGTGTGTACCTGTAACCCTCCACCTAAGGGAGGATGATGTCTCGTGGTGTCAGGTTGGTGTGTGTACCTGTAACCCTCCACCTTAGGGAGGATGATGTCTCGTGGTGTCAGGTTGGTGTGTGTACCTGTAACCCTCCTCCTTAGGGAGGATGATGTCTCGTGGTGTCAGGTTGGTGTGTGTACCTGTAACCCTCCACCTTAGGGAGGATGATGTCTCGTGGTGTCAGGTTGGTGTGTGTACCTGTAACCCTCCACCTTAGGGAGGATGATGTCTCGTGGTGTCAGGTTGGTGTGTGTACCTGTAACCCTCCACCTTAGGGAGGATGATGTCTCGTGGTGTCAGGTTGGTGTGTGTACCTGTAACCCTCCACCTTAGGGAGGATGATGTCTCGTGGTGTCAGGTTGGTGTGTGACCCTGTAACCCTCCTCCTTAGGGAGGTTGATGTCTCGTGGTGTCAGGTTGGTGTGTGACCCTGTAACCCTCCTCCTTAGGGAGGATGATGTCTCGTGGTGTCAGGTTGGTGTGTGTACCTGTAACCCTCCACCTAAGGGAGGATGATGTCTCGTGGTGTCAGGTTGGTGTGTGTGTAACCCTCCACCTTAGGGAGGATGATGTCTCGTGGTGTCACGTTGGTGTGTGTGTAACCCTCCTCCTTAGGGAGGATGATGTCTCGTGGTGTCAGGTTGGTGTGTGTACCTGTAACCCTCCACCTTAGGGAGGATGATGTCTCGTGGTGTCAGGTTGGTGTGTGTACCTGTAACCCTCCACCTTAGGGAGGATGATGTCTCGTGGTGTCAGGTTGGTGTGTGTACCTGTAACCCTCCACCTTAGGGAGGATGATGTCTCGTGGTGTCAGGTTGGTGTGTGACCCTGTAACCCTCCTCCTTAGGGAGGTTGATGTCTCGTGGTGTCAGGTTGGTGTGTGACCCTGTAACCCTCCTCCTTAGGGAGGATGATGTCTCGTGGTGTCAGGTTGGTGTGTGTGTACCTGTAACCCTCCACCTAAGGGAGGATGATGTCTCGTGGTGTCAGGTTGGTGTGTGTGTAACCCTCCACCTTAGGGAGGATGATGTCTCGTGGTGTCAGGTTGGTGTGTGTCCCTGTAACCCTCCTCCTTAGGGAGGATGATGTCTCGTGGTGTCAGGTTGGTGTGTGTCCCTGTAACCCTCCTCCTTAGGGAGGATGATGTCTCGTGGTGTCAGGTTGGTGTGTGTCCCTGTAACCCTCCTCCTTAGGGAGGATGATGTCTCGTGGTGTCAGGTTGGTGTGTGTCCCTGTAACCCTCCTCCTTAGGGAGGATGATGTCTCGTGGTGTCAGGTTGGTGTGTGTGTAACCCTCCTCCTTAGGGAGGATGATGTCTCGTGGTGTCAGGTTGGTGTGTGTGTGTAACCCTCCACCTTAGGGAGGATGATGTCTCGTGGTGTCAGGTTGGTGTGTGTGTACCTGTAACCCTCCTCCTTAGGGAGGATGATGTCTCGTGGTGTCAGGTTGGTGTGTGTGTGTGTAACCCTCCTCCTTAGGGAGGATGATGTCTCGTGGTGTCAGGTTGGTGTGTGTGTCCCTGTAACCCTCCTCCTTAGGGAGGATGATGTCTCGTGGTGTCAGGTTGGTGTGTGTGTACCTGTAACCCTCCTCCTTAGGGAGGATGATGTCTCGTGGTGTCAGGTTGGTGTGTACCTGTAACCCTCCTCCTTAGGGAGGATGATGTCTCGTGGTGTCAGGTTGGTGTGTGTGTCCCTGTAACCCTCCACCTTAGGGAGGATGATGTCTCGTGGTGTCAGGTTGGTGTGTGTCCCTGTAACCCTCCTCCTTAGGGAGGATGATGTCTCGTGGTGTCAGGTTGGTGTGTACCTGTAACCCTCCTCCTTAGGGAGGATGATGTCTCGTGGTGTCAGGTTGGTGTGTGTGTCCCTGTAACCCTCCACCTTAGGGAGGATGATGTCTCGTGGTGTCAGGTTGGTGTGTGTCCCTGTAACCCTCCTCCTTAGGGAGGATGATGTCTCGTGGTGTCAGGTTGGTGTGTGTACCTGTAACCCTCCTCCTTAGGGAGGATGATGTCTCGTGGTGTCAGGTTGGTGAACAGGCGGACAGGGGACTGCTTTCTGCCCGTCTTTCCATGTTTATAGAGGGGATGGTTGTCATAGTCCACCTAGGAGAACAACAATGAGTCAGTTTGGTGGTGGAAGGGCTACCTAATGAGTCAGTTTGGTAGTGTAAGGGCTACCTAATGAGTCAGTTTGGTAGTGTAAGGGCTACCTAATGAGTCAGTTTGGTAGTGGAAGGGCTACCTAATGAGTCAGTTTGGTGGTGGAAGGGCTACCTAATGAGTCAGTTTGGTAGTGGAAGGGCTACCTAATGAGTCAGTTTGGTGGTGGAAGGGCTACCTAATGAGTCAGTTTGGTAGTGGAAGGGCTACCTAATGAGTCAGTTTGGTGGTGGAAGGGCTACCTAATGAGTCAG
Organism: Coregonus lavaretus; assembly: GCF_964263955.1. Taxonomy (NCBI): domain Eukaryota; kingdom Metazoa; phylum Chordata; class Actinopteri; order Salmoniformes; family Salmonidae; genus Coregonus; species Coregonus lavaretus. The sequence goes on along the minus strand of NW_028162335.1, from coordinate 32,801 downwards.
TTTGGTAGTGGAAGGGCTACCTAATGAGTCAGTTTGGTGGTGGAAGGGCTACCTAATGAGTCAGTTTGGTGGTGGAAGGGCTACCTAATGAGTCAGTTTGGTAGTGGAAGGGCTACCTAATGAGTCAGTTTGGTAGTGGAAGGGCTACCTAATGAGTCAGTTTGGTAGTGGAAGGGCTACCTAATGAGTCAGTTTGGTGGTGGAAGGGCTACCTAATGAGTCAGTTTGGTAGTGGAAGGGCTACCTAATGAGTCAGTTTGGTGGTGGAAGGTCTACCTAATGAGTCAGTTTGGTAGTGGAAGGGCTACCTAATGAGTCAGTTTGGTGGTGGAAGGGCTACCTAATGAGTCAGTTTGGTGGTGGAAGGGCTACCTAATGAGTCAGTTTGGTAGTGGAAGGGCTACCTAATGAGTCAGTTTGGTGGTGGAAGGGCTACCTAATGAGTCAGTTTGGTAGTGGAAGGGCTACCTAATGAGTCAGTTTGGTAGTGTAAGGGCTACCTAATGAGTCAGTTTGGTGGTGGAAGGGCTACATACAGTAAAACAAAGTTAAGTAAGTAGCCTTGTCCGAGCCTGAAAGGTCCATAGTCCAGTTTCTGTAGAGTGAGTACACTCCCTGGACAGGACGCTAGTCTATAACAGGGACTTACCCTCAATCCTTAATGCAGAGTGCCAAGCAGAGAGACATCGGGTATACATACATTATAGTAAATGCACATTATTATCAATCATTATCTTTTACTAATGCACATATGTCAAGCTGTGCTCCTGAGATTCGCCAATACGTCTGAATACAACTGGCTTACCTGGTAGTCTAGCATGGTGAAAGAGGGGAAGCACTCCAGGATGCGCGGCTCAAAGAAGTAGGGGAAGCTCCACACCATAGGTATCTCCACAACACTGTTCTCTGGAGAAACACACACAAAATAAATCAGGTTATGGATTTAAGTCCTTCATTTCTACTTACAAATATTTAGGAACATACAGTGAGGGAAAAAAGTATTTGATCCCCTGCTGATTTTGTACGTTTGCCCACTGACAAAGAAATGATCAGTCTATAATTATAAATGGTAGGTTTATTTGAACAGTGAGAGACAGAATGACAACAAAAAAATCCAGAAAAATTTTTATAAATTGATTTGCATTTTAAATGAGGGAAATAAGCATTTGACCCCCTCTCAATCAGAAAGATTTCTGGCTCCCAGGTGTCTTTTATACAGGTAATGAGCTGAGATTAGGAGCACACTCTTAAAGGGAGTGCTCCTAATCTCAGCTTGTTACCTGTATAAAAAGACACAGAAGCAATCAATCAGATTCCAAACTCTCCACCATGGCCAAGACCAAAGAGCTCTCCAAGGATGTCAGGGACAAGATTGTAGACCTACACAAGGCTGGAATGGGCTACAAGACCATCGCCAAGCAGCTTGGTGAGAAGGTGACAACAGTTTGTGTTTCTTCCATTTGCGAATAATCGCACCAACAAACTGTCAATCTCCCTCGGCCTGGGGCTCCATGCAAGATCTCACTAAGTGGAGTTGCAATGATCATGAGAACGGTGAGGAATCAGCCCAGAACTACACGGGAGGATCTTGTCAATTATCTCAAGGCAGCTGGGACCATAGTCACCAAGAAAACAATTGGTAACACACTACGCCGTGAAGGACTGAAATCCTGCAGCGCCCGCAAGGTCCCCCTGCTCAAGAAAGCACATATACAGGGCCGTCTGAAGTTTGCCAATGAACATCTGAATGATTCAGAGGAGAACTGTGTGAAAGTGTTGTGGTCAGATGAGACCAAAATCGAGCTCTTTGGCATCAACTCAACTCGCCGTGTTTGGAGGAGGAGGAATGCTGCCTATGACCCAAAGAACACCATCCCCACCGTCAAACATGGAGGTGGAAACATTATGCTTTGGGGGAGTTTTTCTGCTAAGGGGACAGGACAACTTCACCGCATCAAAGGGTCGATGGACGGGGCCATGTACCGTCAAATCTTGGGAAAGAACCTTCCCTCAGCCAAGGCATTGAAAATGGGTCGTGGATGGGTATTCCAGCATGACAATGACCCAAAACACACGGCCAAGGCAACAAAGGAGTGGCTCAAGAAGAAGCACATTAAGGTCCCGGAGTGGCCTAGCCAGTCTCCAGACCTTAATCCCATAGAAAATCTGTGGAGGGAGCTGAAGGTTCGAGTTGCCAAACGTCAGCCTCAAAACCTTAATGACTTGGAGAAGATCTGCAAAGAGGAGTTGGACAAAATCCCTCCTGAGATGTGTGCAAACCTGGTGGCCAACTACAAGAAACGTCTGACCTCTGTGATTGCCAACAAGGGTTTTGCCACCAAGTACTAAGTCATGTTTTGCAGAGGGGTCAAATACTTATTTCCCTCATTAAAATGCAAATCAATTTATAACATTTTTGACATGCGTTTTTCTGGATTTTTTTGTTGTTATTCTGTCTCTCACTGTTCAAATAAACCTACCATTTAAAATTATAGACTGATCATGTCTTTGTCAGTGGGCAAACGTACAAAATCAGCAGGGGATCAAATACTTTTTTCCCCTCACTGTATATGTCAATGTTTTAAATTGGAAAATGCATTTTAAATTGGATATGCATTTTATTTATTAGCGGAGACAAATTCATTCACTGCAACACTAACCGGCGGTCTGCAGTTTCCGCCACGTCTCTGAGATTTGGGAGAAACTGTGGGCCAGAGGCTTCACCAGGCCCCCGAATGGAGGGTCAGACACCAGGATTACCTTCTCCCCATTTTCCTCACTGAGGAAGGCTTGGAGGACCCCGCTCCCTGCCTGTGTAAAAACATTACATGGAGTTCGATACTCATTCAAAAAAAAAAAAGGATCAAGCCTTTGGATAAATTAATTTAAGACAATCATGAGGGTCAAACTTTTACCTCTCCTCCAAAGAAGTGATGGTTGAACATGTTGTAGTGACAGAACTCGTCCTCGCCATAGAACTGAGCATATCTGGAACAGACAAAAACAAGAAGATTTCCACATGACATCTGATAGTGCTTTCATTACATCGTTCATTCCATGTAATGTAGGATCAGTACGAGCATGGAGCAGGGTGGATTAGGGTGGGACTACCACGGCAGGGTGGATTAGGGTGGGACTACCACGGCAGTTAGCCGCCTCCTGTAGTGAACAGAAAGTCCACTGGGTTGTATTGGTGTGATTATACATTTCCAATCTTGGAAAAATAAAATCACTGAAGGGCACTTGAGCAACAGTAAATACACCCACACAGGCTTCAGCTTGTTACTCGTTATTACACCCTTGCTGATGTTCAATCTGACACATTCCTAACAGACACGCACAGAGAACGGATGAGACATAGGAACAGAGTGAGTATAGACATACATACATCTCATAAACATACATTAGGCTATACCAATATAGATTCATTTGGGATTGTTGGGCACAGAACTGGCAAAGAACTCATTTCCTTAAAGCTGCAGAATGGTTATGATTGAACGACACAAGGCATTGGTAAACATGCTTCAATAATTCCTTTCAGTGAAATGCATTGAGCAGCTAAATGATGCATGAATCTGTTCTGCTATCCTGTAATTAGCCTAGCTATCATGCTAATTATTTATTTTACTAAGTTGTAGCAGTACCTGTATTTTTGCAAACTTTGACAAGAACCTAAGTTGTGCATAGATTTATCATAATGGAGCGTGGAGAGAGCAGGCATGTTTCAACAGACAAGCCTCAAGACCGCAGCAATAGCAGCCTCCAAAAACCAGACAAACCAGTTCGCTTACAAAATACAATCACACAGCCATCACATTTGTTAGATTGAATTCTGAATTCACCTCCAACTTTCAACCACATCTTGAATGAAGGGGATCATCAATGCACAGTGATAGGGAATAGACTTAAGATTGTGTCTAAGTTTATTACATTTCAGTCATTTAGCAGACGCTCTTATCCAGAGCGACTTACAGTTAGTGAGTGCACACATTTTCATACTGACCCCCCGTAAAGCCACAAAAGGAGATTGGTAGTGATGACACTTGGAACAGATGCTCCAACGTTAAGGGACACTGTGGTTCCTATCTTGTACATCTATGTGACTACCACTGACAAGTGTGTACATCTTGCTTAGCCATGGCAGATAAGGACCCAATAACCGATGGCCAGAGACTGGAAGTGTCCCCCGGCTCTTCGCTCTCAGCCCAGAGTGGTGCCATGGTTCCCCCTGTAGAATATCAGGCAGTGTTACAGGACGGCGCTCTCTCACTGGTCCCCCTCGACAGTCATTCTGCTGGAGAGGGGGTGGTTCAGCCGTACCCTCGCTCCCCAAAGCTCATCCGCAAGATAGCAGCATCCAGAAAGCTCTCTGAGGTAAATGTTATGATTGTGTAGAATGGGACCAAGGTATCCGACTGCTACTAGTACTGTTCCCAATGATGAATGATTTCCTGATGGTAATCTCTAGTATTTCACCTTTGTTTAACCAAGATGGTCGATTGAGAAGCAATTCTCATTTGCACTAGCTAAATGGAAACCAATCGATTCAAAATCATTCGTCATTAGCAGTGACTGAGAATCAATCTATTCAGAAGCAATTCTCATTTGCAGTAATTTAGAAACCATCAATGGAGTTTCACTGTTTTGTCCTCTCAAACCCTATCTGTGCTGTAGGAGCAGCTGTCCAGACGATTGGAGGAACTGCAGTCAGAGAGAACCAGAACTAAGGCCCACATTCTATCTCTGAAGAAACGCAAGGCTGATCTCTCTGTGAGTACAACACTGCCTTCCTATGGTCCATGAGTGCCACTGCAGCCAAGGGCAATTCAACCCATAGAGAATTTTCTCCATATTTCCTAACCTTGCATTGCTAACGCAGACTAGCTAAAATAATGGATTAGAGACACTTCAAGTTCCCTAGCGCTGGTGCCAGTCTGCTAACTCAAAAGTTCTGCTAACTCAGAAACAAGACTTGCATCTAAGCTATGGGTTCCCTTTAACTCCCCAATTTCCTCCCCTCTCATCATGATGAAGAGGCGCACAGAGGTGATGAAGCACCAGGTGAGAGAGAGGTTCGAGGGCATGAGGGCCGCCCTGCAGAGAGACCAGCAGGCCATGGTGGACTCGCTGGAGCTGGACCTCATAGAGACCAGCGCCAGACTAGACCAGGTCCTGAAGGGCTGGGACCAGCACCTGGGACAGGTCCAGAGGAGCGTCACCACTACCCAGAAAGCCCTGGGGCAGACTTGGACAGGGGGCGATACACAGGTCTAATTCTAGATACTGCAGATGAACTACATGTAGGCTAACCAGAGTTTCAGTGTTGTAGACCCATGGGGCGGCGCACAATTGGCCCAGCGTCGTCCAGGGTAGGGGAGGGAATGGCAGGCAGGGATGTAGCTCAGTTGGTAGAGCATGGCGTTTGCAACGCCAGGGTTGTGGGTTCAATTCCAGTATAAAAAATTAAAATGTATGCACTCACTAACTGTAAGTCGCTCTGGATAAGAGCGTCTGCTAAATGACGTAAATGTAAATGTTATGCTATTTCAACAATTGTGTGTACTCCATTTTACAGAATCTTCCTGACAATCTCAGGTAAAAAATATATTATAGTAATCTCTAATTTCTCCAATATCCTTATTTTGAGATGTTATGACTAGCTTTTTTGATGAAAACGTATAGGAACTCTGGCATTGGGCTAAGTACATGTGGAACTGTCTGTCCCCCTGTAGCCATAAGAAGCCGGATGCTTCCGAAGCAGAGATCCGGCTGAATGAAGAGCGGTTTGAGAAGCTTCTGAGAACCCTACACTCCTTCTACAAGGACCTGAAGGCCCAGCTTCAGAGGAAGACACTGCTGCTGGGTAACATACCTTACATCTGCATATCAATCTAGCCACAGAGGCTATGACCAAATATCTACATGGTAAAATCTCACTCTGGATCTAGGTAGGATTTTGGGGGGGGAAAACAGATGAGGTTACAGATACAGAAAGTGTTTCTGTTCCAATCCGTTTGCAGATTCCTCCACAGTGATGATTGACAGGCAGACCTGCCATAGCAAGATCACAGTGACAGGAGAGGGACGGGGCATGTGCTTCTCCGACTCCGCCCAGTCTGCTCCAGAGCACCCCCTCCAGTTTGACAAGATCTGCTGTGCCCTGGGCTCTGTCGCCGTGACAACGGGCCAACGCTACTGGGAGGCCGACGTCCGCTACTGCTCCGCCTGGGCTGTGGGCGTGGCCTACAGCAGCATGGACCGGAAGGGGCGGGACAAAGGTGCCAAGCTGGGGCGGAACAGAAACTCGTGGTGTGTGGAACTCAGGCATGGCCGTCTCTCCGCCTGGCACAACGACAGGCACGTGTCGTGCTCCGCCAGCGGGCGAAGGGTGCCAGGTAGGGTGGGCGTGTGGGTGCACTACGAGAAGGGAAAGCTGGCGTTCTACGATGCCGAGACTATGAAGGTCCTGCAGGAGTTCTCTGCAGCCTTGATGACCGTGTTTGATAGGGTGCATCATCAGTTCACGGAGCCCCTGTACCCTGCGTTCCGCTTCCTAAGACCATCGGAGGGACAGGTGTGGCCCAGCCATATAGAGATATGGGACGTCAACACTCCCATAGCAATCCATAAATGTCAATAAGCATCGTTCGATATGCACATTCATGTACTATTCAAAGTGTTTGCTCTACTCTCAATTCTTTTCTATGCCTGTTTTGTTCAATCATAGCAAATGTTAATCTGAGCAATGCATTGTGTGACCTTATGGGCAGCGCACAATTGGCCTAGCGTTGTCCAGGGTAGGGGAGGGAATGGCCGGCAGGGATGTAGCTCAGTTGATAAAGCATGGCGTTTGCAACACCAGGGTTGTGGGTTTGATTCCCACAGGGGACCAGTATGAAAAAAAAAAATATATATATATATATATGTATTCACTAACTGTAAGTCGCTCTGGATAAGAGCGTCTGCTAAATGACTAAAATGTAAATGTAATAAAATAAAACTGACCTGAAGTCTATATCCAGTAGCAGACTCTTCATGGGCTCACCCTTACCTTCCTGGTTTCTTAGCTTGATCAGCTCATGTAGTCTGGAAGAAATAGTGAATTAAACAATCAATCATACATAATAACAAGCAATCCCAGAAACACATAACATTGTAATATAGAATGTCTGTACTTTTAATTATTGGCTATGATACTTTGGATGGATATATTTAAAACACAAGACAAATCACAACAATTCAAAGAGCGCAACAAAGCACTTGAATCTAATCTAAATGTCCAGTAGGCACGAAATGGAAGACAACACTCTGGAACGCAATGAAGCGGGAGGTACTATGTGAACCTAACTTGCAAAACGTTTGGCCCTAATAAACATGACCCGTTTAAACAACACGACAGACGGGAAGTCCAAATCAAAGCCCTCACCTGGGTGTTCCGACACAGAGAACCTTCCTGTAGCCCCGCTTGGCCATGGTATCCAACAGGAAGTGACAGCTGCGGTCGGCGAAGAGGTACTGGGCGTTACTCTTCTTGTTCTCCAGGGGTTTCAACATCAGACTGGGCCTGCTCAGCCGGGCCTCTGTGATGTCATCAGCCTGCGACATCTTGTGAGATGCGTGGGCTTCCCATTCTCCTGGTAGGAGGAGAAGCTGGCAGTCCTGGCAGAACTTCCTTCCTAGGGGAAGAGCGAGGAACTTTTTAAACCTGGATTGGAAGAAAGAAACAAACAACCATGGTTTTAATTGGAAGAACATTATGTAGAGGTAGTGAGAAGATCTATCAAGTGAAATATTCATAATATGATCTGTCTAGCAACTTAGTAAAGGTACTTACAGTTGGACTGTTATCCATAGAACTATACCGTTCCATCTCTAACTTGGAATGGAATAGTTCCATGGATAGAGTCCCCTACATATCAGGACAGGTGTAGGCTATTTACCTGGAGCAGTACTCCTGATGGGTAAAAGTTGGCATCTTTGACCGGTTCTCCTCCTCTCGGGCCAAAAGCCTGACCTCAGACACCTACAACACAAACAGACATGTCACACGCCTGGTGAAAATAAGGGAGTGTAGTTAACTACTTCATGTGCACAAACAAGGACTTTCAAGAAGTCAGAGGCATTATTTTGGCTTCCATAAAAGGAAATGTAGGCTATTGTAGGAGGCATTTTGGCCAACTTATGTGGTTGTTGTGTTGTGTGGTCTATAGTTTGTCTGTCTTTGTATAATACACTTAATTTGGATAGAGGGCACTATATGTTGGGTCATGGGTCACAGCTCCTGAGTGGCGCAGTGGTCTAAGGCACTGCATCGCAGTGCTAACTGTGCCACTAGAGATCCTGGTTCGAATCCAGGCTCTGTCGCAGCCGGCCGCGACCGGGAGACTCATGGGCGGCGCACAATTGGCCCAGCGTCGTCCAGGGTAGGAGAGGGAATGGCCGGCAGGGATGTAGCTCAGTTGATAGAGCATGGCGTTTGCAACGGCAGAGTTGTGGGTTCGATTCCCATGGGGGGCCAGTATAATTTATATATATATATATATGTATTCACTAACTGTAAGTCGCTCTGGATAAGAGCGTCTGCTAAATGACTAAAATGTAAAAAAATCACAGGTGACCAGGAAGTGGGGATGCACAGGCAGCGACGGAAGAGGAAGCGAGGGTTCCGGGTTCAATGAAAGTCAACTGGAGAATCTCAATTGCATACTCATCGCGTCCCATTGGATGAGAAAGCTAGAGGTCCTCCCCCTCTGACCTCCTCAAATAGGTTTTGTGAAGGAGGCTAGAGGATGCAAATGAGATTCTCCCAATGAACTAAGTAGACCCGGCTACTATTGCATTGGTGTCTACGGGGAGACACACCCAGTTAAGTAGACAGGAACTGTCAATTTTGTTCAATGGTAAAGGCCTGAGCAATCTATCTTAAATTTATCCACCATCTTTGGCACAGGTATGGCGAGCATACAGTCAAAGAGAATAGCTATACGTTGTGATACAGCTCTTCCCATGCTCACCGTTAACACATTGGAACTATGCTCTGGATAAGAGCGTCTGCTAATTGACGTAAATGTAAATATGGGCCTACTGTAATTACATGTGGCAGTATGAAATTATTGCTAGCTACATGTTTATATGTGCTGCTAACAAATGGACAAAAGCAGTTTGTTTTGCACGCGTTTCTGAACATTTCCAATCCCACCTGTGCTAGAGTGGCTATCACTGGAACGTTTGACTGGGTTACATGTATATTAGGCCCACTATATTTGCCAGGGGATACAAAAAGATAATTGTTACCTTTTCATCTTCCCACTGAAAAAAGTTGCATTCTTTTCTGTCTCTGCACGCTGAGCAGGCATAAAACCTCCGGACTTTCTCCTCTCCTTTCCAGTTCTTCTCAAACAACAATGTTGGACCTGCATGGGCCAAGAACATCAACATACTTCACCGAATAACTCTCATTCAGATGTAAGATACAACTGTAGTTAGCGTGCTAGTATTCATATCATACGGTAGCTAGGTTCATATGGGCCTTTTCCCAAAACCTATCTAACTTTTATATCATTCAGACGTAGTTTCACGTTACTTACCATGTACACAAGATGGTGCTTTTTTGTCTCCCTCTTGAAGAACAATCTCTATTCCAAATCCGTCTTCATCTGATCCTTTCAATTGCACATCCATGTTAGTAAGAAGTAACGTTAGCTAGCTAATCAAATACTAGTTGCCTTGTCTAAACATTAGACGCATGTCTCTGCTACCATGCTGTCTCAAGTCGCGAATATTTGACGTCACTCAAGGTAACGCCCCTCTACAACTTGTTAAATTGTTGCCACCCTGAAATAGTAATATGAGGTTATGATGAACAATGTAACCAGTGTTTCACGTATAACTTAGTTGCAACATTGTATACTGTATTTGTTTTCATCTGGACGAAACGATTGTAGTAAACAAAGCCTTGAAGATGAGGCTGTTATTTGACCACCAGGAGGCACAAAAAGCATAAGGAAGAAAAATCATAAAACCTTGAATAGCGCTTTACTGCACTGTGCTGTTCTGTTTTGTACTTTATACGCAGTGTTTAAATGTATTGATTTCTAATGGTAGACTTCAAATCCAGAAGTGTAGTCTGAAGCTATAATGGATTCCAATTAATGTGTAAAAACCAATGAATAATTTATTGATCAACCATTGTTGCAGTGCCTCTGCTCTACCAATGCGTTTCTATGGGCTTATTTTGGAGCTAAGCTTGTAGCCTGCCTTCTCGCCTTTGGGACAACAACTCCCATTGTTAGGGCGGATATATAAGCATATCGTCATTATTTACAGATATTTGCTCTATTGCACAGTGCAATCCAACGCGTTTTGTTTACACTGCGTCGCAGTACTCGGAAATTGTAGTCCAAAACAGACCCACTTGAGAGTCACTTGAACACTGGTTTCTATTAGTATAAACTCTATTTCCCAGAAGCCTTTGTTCGCGGGGAGCGCAGGGGAGCTGTTTATCACCTGGCTAGAGGGATGTTGCTGCCGAAGCAGCGACGCAAGCGTCAGGCTCGACCGTACACCCACAGCCATGGTGCATGCATGTCGGCGCTGAATCGCCGTCAGTAGATTGTCAGCGGCAGATAATTTCATAGCATCGATATTTTATTATAGGCTACATCTCTGGAGGGACAGGGAGGAGTCGACTGAAGCATTTTCTGCAGGGAGAGGCTTCATCAATGTGCAGTCCACAGTCCTGACCAGAGGTGTGTGTGTAGTTGAATGAGGATAAATCTACTGTACATCGGACTGTAAAGAACACCTAGGATTACCATGAGCACAGGTAAGGTCTTATGCCCTATAATAGACTATAGTGTATGTGACGCATGTGGTTTGATCATAGCAATTCGATGGCAATTACCAGTTTGTAGGTTGACATTGTCATTATCTATGGCACTATCAGCTATTACACAGCAAAGCAATTACAGAGGTCCTACTTGAGCTATAGTTCTCCCACTGTGAAATGCCGTTTCTATGGCTACAGTATGTGGTGTAGAAATGCTCACTAGACTAGGTTTCCACTTCCAGACACATCATTGCTTTTTCCTTATGTTGCATTGCAGTCTCCCCACATCTACGGAGTCATAGCTACATTGCCTGGGAGCTGCAGGCTGATAGCCTGGTACACTGGTCTCGTGTGAGGACATTAGTGTGTCATGTCCTCCATGTGTCCATCCTGTGTAATACAATGTTATTACATATGAATGACTCTGGTTATGGGCATGACAAACATGCACAGTACAGTAGATTAATAGTTGAAGAACATCATTGCTATGAACATCATGTCTAGAAGACCTATTTGCCTATGGCAGTGGTTACCAACCTTTTTCGGTTACTGTACCACCAACTGAATTGTGCTCTAACCGGAGTACCCCTGAAGTACCCCCTCATGTGCATTTTACCAGTAAGCTTATGGTCTCATGAATCTTCTCAAGTACCCTGTGTGGTACTTGGTTGGGAACCACTGGCCAATGGGATCAAACCCATCATAGATTTGATGAAATCACGGACTTAGAAACAGTCTGAGCTGCCTCTCACTAGTGAGACAAAGGCACAACACAGGCAAGTCAGGCAAACCACTTTAATGAGGTGGACAATCAATACCACAGTAAGGGCTCCCCTGTTTGCACTGCTGATGAGAAGTTTACATTTTACATTACATTTACGTCATTTAGCAGACGCTCTTATCCAGAGCGACTTACAAATTGGTGCATTCACCTTATGATAGCCAGTGGGACAACCACTTTACAATTATTTTGTTTATTTTTTATTATTATTATTATTATTATTATTATTATTATTATTATTATTATTATTATTATTATTATTATTATTTGTAAATATTTTGTGGGGGTGGGGTAGGGGGGGGGGTAGAAGGATTACTTTTATACTATCCCAGGTATTCCTTAAAGAGGTAGGGTTTCAAGTGTCTCCGGAAGGTGGTCAGTGACTCCGCTGTCCTGGCGTCGTGAGGGAGCTTGTTCCACCATTGGGGTGCCAGTGCAGCGAACAGTTTTGACTGGGCTGAGCGGGAACTGTGCATCCGCAGAGGTAGGGGGACCAGCAGGCCAGAGGTGGAAGAAGCAATGTCCTCGTTTGGGTGTAGGGACTGATCAGAGCCTGAAGGTAAGGAGGTGCCGTTCCCCTCACAGCTCCGTAGTCAAGCACCATGGTCTTGTAGCAGATGCAAGCTTCAACTGGAAGCCAGTGGAGTGTGTGGAGGAGCGGGATGACGTGAGAAGGTTGAACACCAGACGGGCTGCAGCGTTCTGGATGAGTTGTAGGGGTTTAATGGCACAGGCAGGGAGCCCAGCCAACAGCGAGTTGCAGTAATCCAGACGGGAGATGACAAGTGCCTGGATTAGGACCTGTGCCGCTTCCTGTGTAAGGTAGGGTCGTACTCTGCGAATGTTTAGAGCATGAACCTACAGGGTGTTGTCCAGGGTCACGCCAAGGTTCTTTGCACTCTGGGAGGAGGACACAACGGAGTTGTCAACCGTGATGGCGAGATCATGGAGCGGGCAGTCCTTCCCCGGGAGGAAGAGCAGCTCCGTCTTGCCAAGGTTCAGCTTGAGGTGGTGATCCGACATCCACACTGATATGTCTGCCAGACATGCAGAGATGTGATTCGCCACCTGGTTATCAGAAGGAGGAAAGGAGAAGATTAATTGTGTGTCGTCAGCGTAGCAATGATAGGAGAGGCCATGTGAGGATATGACAGAGCCAAGTGACTTGGTGTATAGAGAGAATAGGAGAGGGCCTAGAACTGAGCCCTGGGGGACACCAGTGGTGAGAGAACGTGGTGCGGAGACAGATTCTCGCCCGTCACCTGGTAGTAGCGACCTGCCAGGTAGGACGAGTGAGCCGTAAGAGTGAGCCGCACCGGAGATGCCCAACTCGGAGAGGGTGGAGAGGAGGATCTGATGGTTCACAGTATCAAAGGCAGCAGATAGGTCTAGAAGGATGAGAGCAGAGGAGAGAGAGTTAGCTTTAGCAGTGCGGAGAGCCTCCGTGACACAGAGAAGAGCAGTCTCAGTTGAATGACCAGTCTTGAAACCTGACTGGTTTGGATCAAGAAGGTCATTCTGAGAGAGATAGCAGGAGAGTTAGCTATAGACGGCACGCTCAAGAGTTTTGGAGAGAAAAGAAAGAAGGGATACTGGTCTGTAGTTGTTGACATCGGAGGGATCGAGTGTAGTTTTTTTGAGGAGGGGTGCAACTCTCGCTTTCTTGAAGATGGAAGGGACATAGCCAGCGGACAAGGATGAGTTGATGAGCGAGGTGAGGTAAAGGAGAAGGTCTCCGGAAGAAGTTGTTGGAGTTTGTGAAATGAGGCAGGAAAACGTAACGGTCCTGGGTTATCATCAACACTGCCTTGTAAACTCACCCGAGACGTGTACTGGGAACAAAAAAAAAGAAAAAGGTCACATTCCGTTTAGAACTGGGACACTGTCTGTCTTCTCTCAGCAGTGACATTTTTGTCATGACACCTGAATGTTAGAGCAATGTTGGATGGATGTTATGACTGATGTTGATGGAACTGTTAGTGAATTGGAACGGATGGAAAATGGGAAAGTGTTCACCTATGTGTTCACAGACTCACAGCTGGCGTCCACATGGGTTAGTTCATCCTGCTGGCCTGGCTGGCTGGCGTCCACATTGGTTAGTTCATCCTGCTGGCCTGGCTGGCTGCCATCCACATGGGTTAGTTCATCCTGCTGGCCTGGCTGGCTGGCGTCCACATGGGTTAGGTCATTTTGCTGGGCTGGCTGGCTGGTAGTGATGATGAACTGGATCAGGTGTGGGCCAGATTGGTCTGAGGTATGTGAACGACAGACTCTGGTTGATAGCCTATCATCCACTGAGTGTACAAAACATTAAGAACACCTGTTCTTTCCATGACATAGACTAACCAGGCCCTTATTGATGTCAATTGTTAAATCCACTACAATCAGTGTAGATGAACGGGAGGAGACAGGTTAAAGAAGGATTTTTAAGCCTTGAGACAATTGAGACATGGATTGTGTATGTGTGCCATTCAGAGGGTGAATTGGCAAGACTAAAGATTTAAGTGCCTCTGAACGGGGTACGGTAGTAGGTTTTCTATGCTCAACAGTTTCCCATGTGTATCAAGAATGGTCCACCACCCAAAAGACATCCAGCCAACTTGACATAACTGTGGGAAATATTAGCGTCAACATGGGCCAGCATCCCTATGGAATGCTTTCAGTAGCTTGTAGAGTCCATGCCAGACGAATTGAGGCTGTTTTGAGGGCAAAAGAGCAAGTGCAACTCAATATTTGGAAGGTGTTCTTAATGTTTTGTACACTCAGTGTATGTTGAGGGCAGCTTTCAATGACTGCAATATCTGAACTGAAGGTATTTGCCTCACAAACAAATAAAGTACAGCCTGTGCACAGTATAACTTTTTTGCTCGCATGGTAAAATACAAAACAAGCCTTCTTTTCGACCAGCTACCATCATTCACCACAGGATCCCATTGAAACAGCATAGTATCAATCAATCAAATGTATTTATAAAGCCCTTTTTATATCAGCAGATGTCACAAAGTGCTTATACAGAAACCCAGCCTAAAACCCCAAACAGCAAGCAATGCAGATGTAGAAGCACATCCCGGTCTGTGGTTACTAGTCAGTCTGTACAGGGGTCAACAGCGGTGACATTTTTACCACAATAGATCCTAGATTGGTTATTGGATGATCAGCCATTCATTGGTTAATAACAAAATACTATGCTAGCCTAGTGCACATCAGTCAGTCAGGGACAATATGAACTCATCACATTGGAACGTAAGCTGCATCATCGGCAGCCACGTTGCAGAATCAGTCTGGAGTCACTGGAGAGTCCCCAGCTCCCAACACAGCGCTGTGAGCTGAGGCTGTGGCCAGATCACACCCTCTGACTGGATGGATCAGTGTGCCAGAACTTTTAAGGCCCAGCAGGGTCAAAGTCAAGGGGAAAAGGCAGGCCCATCCTTTATTATACAGTAGTAATCTAGGCCCATAGTTTCTAGTCAATGGTTACCATAGAGTGAGCGATTAGAATGCATTGTACATAGTCATGTTGTTGCTAAACACTACTCTGATTTACTGGAAACCCCCTTGAAATGCCAATAGGCACTGGTGTACATATAGTACGACAGAGTGTAATCATTAAAATAAAGACACTTGACAATACAAGCCTATGCCCGGAGTATACAGTGGCTTGCGAAAGTATTCACCCCCCTTGGCATTTTTCCTATTTTGTTGCCTTACAACCTGGAATTAAAATGGATTTTTTCAGGGTTGCACAACATGCCTACCACTTTGAAGATGCAAAATATTTTTTATTGTGAAACAAACAAGAAATGAGACAAAAAAAACAGAAAACTTAGCATGCATAACTATTCACCCCCCCCCCCAAAGTCATACTTTGTAGAGACACCTTTTGCAGCAATTACAGCTGCAAGTATCTTGGGGTATGTCTCTATAAGCTTGGCACATCTAGCCACTGGGATTTTTGCCCATTCTTCAAGGCAAAACTGCTCCAGCTCCTTCAAGTTGGATGGGTTCCACTGGTGTACAGCAATCTTTAAGTCATACCACAGATTCTCAATTGGATTGAGGTCTGGGCTTTGACTAGGCCATTCCAAGACATTTAAATGTTTCCCCTTAAACCACTCGAGTGTTGCTTTAGCAGTATGCTTAGGGTCATTGTCCTGCTGGAAGGTGAACCTCCGTCCCAGTCTCAAATCTCTGGAAGACTGAAACAGGTTTCCCTCAAGAATTTCCCTGTATTTAGCGCCATCCATCATTCCTTCAATTCTGACCAGTTTCCCAGTCCCTGCCGATGAAAAACATCCCCACAGCATGATGCTGCCACCACCATGCTTCACTGTGGGGATGGTGTTCTCGGGGTGATGAGAGGTGTTGGGTTTGCGCCAGACATAGTGTTTTCCTTGATGGCCAGAAAGCTCAATTTTAGTCTCATCTGACCAGAGTACCTTCTTCCATATATTTCTTTAAGCAATGGCTTTTTTCAGGCCACTCTTCCGTAAAGCCCAGCTCTGTGTACGGCTTAAAGTGGTCATATGGACAGATACTCCAATCTCCACTGTGGAGCTTTGCAGCTCCTTCAGGGTTATCTTTGGTCTCTTTGTTGCCTCTCTGATTAATGCCCTCCTTGACTGGTCCGTGAGTTTTGGTGGGAGGCCCTCTCTTGGCAGGTTTGTTGTGGTGCCATATTCTTTCCATTTTTTAGAAATGGATTTAATGGTGCTCCGTGGGATTTTCAAAGTTTCGGATATTTTTTTATAACCCAACCCTGATCTGTACTTCTCCACAACTTTGTCCCTGACCTGTTTGGAGAGCTCATTGGTCTTCATGGTGCCGCTTGCTTGGTGGTGCCCCTTGCTTAGTGGTGTTGCAGACTCTGGGGCCTTTCAGAACAGGTGTATATATACTGAGATCATGTGACAGATCATGTGACACTTAGATTGCACACAGGTGGACTTTATTTAACTAATTATGTGACTTCTGAAGGTAATTGGTTGCACCAGATCTTATTTAGGGACTTCATAGCAAAGGGGGTGAATACATATGCACGCACCACTTTTCCGTTATTGTATTTTATTTTCGCAAGTTATTTTTTTCATTCCACTTCACCAATTTGGATCATTTTGTGTATGTCCATTACATGAAATCCAAATAAAAATCAATTTAAATTACAGGTTGTAATGCAACAAAATAGGAAAAACGCCAGGGGGGATGAATACTTTTGCAAGGAACTGTAGGATGAGTGGTGGTTGTTGTGTTTCCACTTAGTCTCAGTCAGCAGTTAGATAGAGAGGTAATGTTCTAATTCAGAAAATGATAATGTGAGTCTAAGGTCATAGTACATGAGTGCAAATGTGCAAGTGTCAGCACGCGCTTCAGGGGATCAGTGTGGGACTGCGTGTGCCTTACAGAGTGTGTACATTGTGTGTGTGTTGTGTGTATCCAGTATGCAGGTACACCCCCCTCCCCCCCCCTCACACACACACACACACACACACACACACACACACACACACACACACACACACACACACACACACACACACACACACACACAGTAATGGGAGTGGGCTGGTCAGGAGACTCCACAGATGTTGGAGGAGACGTGATAAATAATGGTGTGATCTCACTGCTGTTAATCCTGAGCTCTCGCTCTCTCACACACTGGCAATTAAGTCTCAAATGTGACGTGGCCCTGCGACATTTCCTTTGGCCACGTTCTTATTGGACGCTTTAATGGATGTGGGGAATGACGTGTGCCTTCTGCTTGAACCAATCGATCAAATATGAGCTGCTGATTGGCTGGGCTGTGCCTGTCATTTGTTAAAGGGGGTTTTAGCGTTGATTAGAGATGGCAGTTTCAATGGATTTCTTTGAGATATTGTTTGCAGATGTGGAATAGATATGTGGTTTTTCCTCTTGACCATTGGGCATACTGTGCATTGGATTGTAGTTGATTTCAGCGATAGATCATCAGTGTTACCACGGCGTTACTACTATTGGAATACAGCCATTTCAACTGATTTATTGCCAAACAACATTCACTTAAAGATTGCTTTATGTTTCCATTTGGGGCTATAATTAAACATGAATGAATTAGATGAATTGAAATCATGTACTGTGTACCTTATAGCTCTAAAAGCTGTGAGTATCTATTTCTGACAGACACTGTTTTCCCTCCTTATCCTGTATCTAGGTTATGATTCTAAAGAAGATATTTCGTAACAATTGAAGCATTACTTATTCATTCATTTCATATGCCACACGTATGTACCATGCAAGTGCAATCCTTCACTTCTAAAAGCCATGCAGTGCAGGCTGCCTTAATTGAGTCTTCCGTAGTGGAACATGCTGAGAGCTGACATTTAGACTGGAGTTGGTTGGTTGATTGGTGTGAAGTGTATTACTGTCAGCATTTAGCCACTAACCCTCCTCTCTATTCACTGCTGTGTTAACAGCGATCACAGTTAGGCTACACTCTTAGAAAAACGTTATTCGGCTGTTGTGACACTCTGGCTCTAGGACTTGTATATGTGAGCCAGGGTGTATCTCATTTGGTGGTGTTGGGGATGGGTGAGTTTCATTTTGTTTGTATTTAGTGGTGATTGGTTAATGACTCCCAATCGGAGGTAACGAGTGTCAGCTGTCGGCTCGTTATCTCTGATTGGGAGCCATATATATTCTGTGTGTTTTCACCTTTGTTTTGTGGGTTATTGTTTCTGTGTTTCTGTTAGTCTGTATCAGTATTTTGAACTTCACGTATCATCATTTGTTGTTTTCTTCGTGGTTGCTTTATTAATAAAGTCATCATGTTCACTCCACGCGCTGCGTATTGGTCCGCTCCTTCAGACGATCGTGACAGAATAACCCACCATAAAAGGACCAAGCAGCGTAACAAGCGGCAACAGGACCTACCTACACAGGAGTTATGGACGCCTTCTAAGGATTTTTGGACATGGGAGGAGATTCGGGCTGGAAAGGGTCCTTGGGCACAACCGGAGGAATATCACCGCCCTCGTGAAGAGCTGGAGGCAGCCAAAGCCGAGAGGAGGTGGTACGAGGAGGCAGCGCGAAGGCGAGGCTGGAAGCCCGTGGAAGAGAGGCAACCCCAAGAAATTTTTTGGGGGGGGCACATGGCTTGGGCGACGGAGCAGCAGGAGGCTGCCACAGGGAGAAAAGGAGAGAAGGCTAACGGAGTACGGGAGTCATTGGCGAGTAGAAGGAGGGAAGTTGTTGTGGCACGGCATGAGAGACTGAAGTGTGTTACCAGTCCGGTCCGGCCCGTTCCTGATCCCCAGTTAAGGCCAGTGGTGTGTGTTCCCGGTACGGACCGGCCTGTTCCTACTCCACGCACCAGGTCCACGATGTGCGTCGCCAGCCCGGCCCGGCCTGTTCCTGCTCCACGCACGAAGCCTACGGGGTGCGTCGCCAGCCGGCCAGAGTCTGCCGTCTGCCCAACGGCGCCTGAACTGGCCGTCTGCCCAACGGCGCCTGAACTGGCCGTCTGCCCAACGGCGCCTGAACTGGCCGTCTGCCCAACGGCGCTGGAACTGCCCGTCTGCCCTATGGCGTCTGAACTGCCCGTCTGCCAAGCGCTGCATAAGCCGCCCGTCTGTACTGAGCCTGCAAAGCCGCCCGTCTGCCATGAGCCTTCAGAGCCGTCCGCCAGATCGGAGCCGCTAGAGCCTTCCGCCAGACAGGAGCCGCTAGAGCCTTCCGCCAGACAGAATCATACACTTGCTATGGAATCAGCAGGAGCCGACGCAGCCCATACTAGACTGGAAGCTCAGGTTCGGGACCAGAAAGAGCAGCTCCTGCAGATGGGAGCCGCCCTGCTGGAGGTGATGACTGCAATCCGAGGCTGGGGTCCGCCTCCACCGCCAGCCGCCCAGCCAGCACCATCAGCCAGCCATGAGCAGCCAGATCCGTCAGCCAGCCATGAGCAGCCAAATCCGTCAGCCGGCCATGAGCAGCCAGATCCGTCAGCCAGCCATGAGCAGCCAGATCCGTCAGCCAGCCATGAGCAGCCAGACCCGTCAGCCAGCCATGAGCAGCCAGATCCGTCAGCCAGCCATGAGCAGCCAGATCCGTCAGCCAGCCATGAGCAGCCAGATCCGTCAGCCAGCCATGAGCAGCCAGATCCGTCAGCCAGCCATGAGCAGCCATATCCGTCAGCCAGCCATGAGCAGCCAGATCCGTCAGCCAGCCATGAGCAGCCAGATCCGTCAGCCAGCCATGAGCAGCCAGACCCGTCAGCCAGCCATGAGCAGCCAGACCCGTCAGCCAGCCATGAGCAGCCAGATCCGTCAGCCAGCCATGAGCAGCCAGATCCGTCAGCCAGCCATGAGCAGCCAGATCCGTCAGCCAGCCATGAGCAGCCAGATCCGTCAGCCAGCCAGGATCCGCCAGAGCCGTCCAGCCAGGATCCGCCAGAGTCGTCCAGCCAGGATCCGCCAGAGCCGTCTAGCCAGGATCCGCCAGAGCCGTCCAGCCAGGATCCGCCAGAGCCGTCCAGCCAGGATCCGCCAGAGCCGTCCAGCCAGGATCCGCCAGAGCCGTCCAGCCAGGATCCGCCAGAGCCGTCCAGCCAGGATCCGCCAGAGCCGTCCAGCCAGGATCCGCCAGAGCCGTCCAGCCTGGATCCGCCAGAGCCGTCCCGCCGGGATCCGCCAGAGCCGTCCCGCCGGGATCCGCCAGAGCCGTCCAGCCTGGATCCGCCAGAGCCGTCCAGCCTGGATCCGCCAGAGCCGTCCCGCCAGGATCCGCCAGAGCCGTCCCGCCAGGATCCGCGAGAGCCAGCCAGCCAGGATCCGCCATCTAGTCAGGTGCTGCCCCTTAGCCCGGTGCTGCCCCTTAGTCCGGTGCTGCCCCTTAGCCCGGTGCGGCCCCTTAGTCCGGTGCTGCCCCTTAGCCCGGTGCTGCCCCTTGTTCCGGTGCTGCCCCTTATCCCGGTGCTGCCCCTTATCCCGGTGCTGCCCCTTAGGCCGATGCTGCCCCTTAGTCCGGTGTTGCCCCTTAGTCCAGGTGGGGTTAGTTGGAGGGTGGTCATTGGGAGGAGGCTACCGAAGCAGGTTGTGACTGTGGTGGGGTGGGGATCACGACCGGGGCCAGAACCGCCACCATGGACAGACGCCCACCCAGACCCTCCCCTAGTCCTGATGTTGGTGCGCCCGGAGTTCGCACCTTTAGGGGGGGGTACTGTGACACTCTGGCTCTAGGACTTGTATATGTGAGCCAGGGTGTATCTCATTTGGTGGTGTTGGGGATGGGTGAGTTTCATTTTGTTTGTATTTAGTGGTGATTGGTTAATGACTCCCAATCGGAGGTAACGAGTGTCAGCTGTCGGCTCGTTATCTCTGATTGGGAGCCATATATATTCTGTGTGTTTTCACCTTTGTTTTGTGGGTTATTGTTTCTGTGTTTCTGTTAGTCTGTATCAGTATTTTGAACTTCACGTATCATCATTTGTTGTTTTCTTCGTGGTTGCTTTATTAATAAAGTCATCATGTTCACTCCACGCGCTGCGTATTGGTCCGCTCCTTCAGACGATCGTGACAGCTGTCCCCCATAGGATAACCTTTTTTGGTTCCAGGTAGAACCCTTTTGGGTTCCAGGTAGAACACTCTGTGGGAAGGGTTCTACATGGATCCCGAAAGGGTTCTACCTTGTACCAAAAAGGGTTCTATAAAGGGTTCTCCTATGGAGTCCTCCTCAGTCATGCACTACACTGGGTTGATGATGAACGGTGAAGGTCCAGTTTTCCGTTTTCCAACATGGCTACATCGTAGCCTTTCCATGTTGTCTGAAGCAAAAAAACAGACTGGAATCAAGGCTAGCAGTACATATGCCCACATATGGGGACATCACATACAGATATATATACGCGACAGTTAAACACATGAAAGCACCATCTCACGCATGGCAAACACACACTTCGTGCCAGGGATATCTGTGTACCACCTGTCTTTAAGTACTGGGATTTCCCTCAGGCAACTAACTGCAGACCTATTTCTAGAGTCAGTAATAACACTACAGGTATAATGCTGTCTCCCTGTCTCTCTAAACAACTGTAGCTTCACTAGACTCAGTGAAAGGTTGTACCATGTGCGTTTCTGTTTTTAGCTAAGCACGTCTTTGTATTTTTCACCCTCCCGAATGACCCGAGTTATCTCTGCTTCCATGCAAAACAGAGCTCTGTTCATTCAGCTTTCCCTAGAGGAAGGTTTTTAGAGCTCATCTGCCAAACCATGTTTCACTCATGACGTGTGTGGTGTGTGTGGTGTATGTGTGTGTGTGTGCGTGTGTGTATGTGTGTGTGTGAGAGCACCGATGGGTCTGTGTTAATGATGATATTGAATTGAGAAAAACTGCTCTATGTAGTACAGTAAAATATAAATTGTCCACAAAAGCCATTGACACTGTGGTGGATAACCTTCTGGTGGGATTGTGGTGGCCCAACGTTCTCTACGATCCAATTTCACATTTCAAGGTCTTGGGTCATTTTTCATTTCCCACTGAGTTTCCTGTATTAAATCACGGATAAATGCGCAATCGTAGAAAATATACTATTTCTCACACTCCTTTTTACCACAGGGAATTTACTAATATATATCCTCATACAGGTAACTACCAAAATAATGAAAACACTTGGGTTAAATACTTGAGTAACACTTGGGTTAAACGCTTTAGTTAATGAGGGATGCAAATTGTATTGAAAGCAGGTGCTTCCACACAGGTGTGGTTCCTGAGTTAACATCCCATCATGCTTAGGGCCTTGTATAAATATGCTGGGAAGGCCATTATTTTGGCTACCATGGCTATGCCCCCATAGGATGACAATGCCACCATCCACAGGGCACGAGTGGTCACTGAATGGTTTGATGAGCATGAAAACGATGTAAACCATATACCATGGCCGTCTCAGTCACCAGACCTCAACCCAATTCAACACTTATGGGGGATTCTGGAGCGGCGCCTGAAACAGCGTTTTCCACCACCGCTGTTCTGGCTGGTGGTGGACTAACGCCCTATTAAGACACTTTATGTTGGGGTTTCCTTTATTTAGGCAGTTACCTGTACCTCTGCATTTACTGTAACAAAAGTCCACTTTATTAGGGCATTTCATCATGCTCTTTCATTTTCAGTTTGAGTCTGTGTGTCAGAAGGGGGATATATTCTGGTCAGCCTTTTGATAACCTAGTGCTACGGTTAATTTATTCTTCGTATCTCGACGTCGTACTCCTGAAACAGAAGCTATTGAAGCGGAAAACTCAAATTCCAATCAGGGCCATTAATTTGAATTCTTATAAGTTGCGTAAGTAAGTAGCTAAGCAGTGCACGTTTTGGCTGCGGACTGTGGAGGGAGGGTTTGGTAACTGGTAACAGAACATGTCAAAATCTTCAGACAGATTTCGTTAGGATTGGGTAATGTACACACATGCAAGCACGCACACCATTTGAGAAACAGGTACTTCAGAGAACATTATAAATAACTCAAAATGTTCCCTTCATTCCTAATGTATCTAACCTATTCTCACATGCTGACTATGTCCCAATCGACAAGGAGGCTGCCTTTTGAGGCAGCATTTCTAGGCAGGATATCAAAATTGGCATGTCCCAATCCCAAGGTAGCTTAAAATGCTGCCTTCTAAGGTGCCTTCGTTCAGGGGATTTTGAAGGCAGCATCCCATATATCCTTCGCCGGGGAGTGTGTGTGTTAAGCCAGAACCAGACGTACCGTAAGCAGACCCATAAATCGGGCCAGAGAAATGGGCCTTTATCAACGCAGTTCCATCCAGCATCCGTCATAGCCGTCTATGCATCTACATCAGGTGTGTATTTCACAGTAGCTGTCCAATTTTCCATAGAATCCCTTACATCTGTGTGATATAGCAGACAATTCCTGCCAGACTTCAATAGTTCCTTTCACAGATTAACACTTTGCCTTTGGCAGGAAATCAATTTCTCTGCAATATGTAG
Organism: Coregonus lavaretus; assembly: GCF_964263955.1. Lineage (NCBI taxonomy): Eukaryota > Metazoa > Chordata > Actinopteri > Salmoniformes > Salmonidae > Coregonus > Coregonus lavaretus. Next base: position 9,225 of record NW_028162335.1, on the reverse strand, counting down.
GCTACATACAGTATAAAAGTTAGCGCTGCTACGTAAAGCATGAATTATATGGAGAAAGTCAAATAAATCAATGTTACCGTTCCCAAGTGTTTTATTACATTCAACTAGCAATTTCTTCAAAGGCAAAGTATCGTGCTCCAAAAAGGCAATACACAGCCAAAATGTGTTGTGGTGCTAGGAAAATGTGTCATAAGACATAAGAACAAACCAAATACTCCCACACCCAATATTGGTTCTCCCTAAAGTGAATTTAATGCGTCACATATGGAGACATAACTTTTCAACCATGAAGGTCCCAACATTGTTTGTGTCTTGCTCTTCACCAAGACAATGCATTCACGTTTGAAACAGCAATAATGTGTTCAAGACTTTGTGCTCTAACTTCAAAGAGAATGTGAAGTTATGTCAGCCCAGCCGGCATGTCATTTCTAGGAGGTCGGAATGTCAGTTGTAGGGTTTGAGCTAACTAGCTAGCATCCCTTCAGAGGTCGCCGTTGGAATGTTCGTTCTGAGGTTTGAGCTAACTGCTTACTAGCTAGCATGTCCTCAGGGGTAGATTATTTTTATAGCCTGACATGTCAGACACGTTAGCGCTGTGTGCAAGGAACCGCTGTGTGGAATGTCACAGTGACGTGTGACACCTGGAACAGGGACCTCTTCTCCTCTCAGAGACACAGTGACACAGGAATTCAGCGTCCTCGTGCAAAATGACAGCTAGGTCATTATTAAGGCTTTGACGTTTGTTGTTTTTGAAGGCTCATTGCCATAGGACCGTATATCACCATGGTGATGTGCAGTTTCTTCCTCTGAAAATGTGATTTACTTTTGACTAAATTATCTCAGTAGATTTATGATGTGTTTCAGTCATTCAGTCACATGACAATAATAAGAAACACCACGGTCAAAATACAGCAACGACAAAAACAGGTTGAGAGATAATGACAGTAGCTTATTCCAACTTCCTCAAGTCTGCCATGTTGAACATATGAGAGAGAGTGGTGGGGAATGCTTGAAGTGGTACCAGGACATGTTGTCCTTCATGTTCTATGAGCTAGATAGAAGGTCCATCAGAGTGGATGATCACCTCTGTTCTTTAGACCTGGCTCAGGAAACCCCAGAGAGTAAAGACCAGTGTTTTCTGAATTATTCCTCAATGCACTTTCTTCTCTGTGTGTGTGTGTGTGGCTCTTTGCTTGTGGGAGGATCAGGTCACGTGCACGGATAACTGATGGTTGGCTGGCTCTTTGTCCAATATCCCACACTCACATTATGGGATATTATGTGTGTGGATTGTGTGGGTGAGAGAACGCTATAGTTTAGCACTGCATGTTTAAGAGAGAGAGACAGAGAGTGATATCTATAGCTAGCCAGCACACACGATACTCCAATCTGACTGCAGTATGAATTCCCTCTGGTGCCTGTATAGCATCGTAAGAGAGAGCTCAACTCCCTACAGCAGAACAACAGAGCACGCAGCCTCAGCCTCTTACCCTCATGTCGTTTGACTACTGATGAGCGAGCTGTTAGCTAGCCATAGCACAGAACTGCTGAGTCAGCAACACCCCAAACTGAATCCTCTCTTCCAGAACATTCCTAGTCCCCTCTGAATGAACAAATTAACCGGATTAGCAAATCCAAATCACAGTCTGCTCCCTGTATTATTAAAAAGATTGAAAAATGTGGGTCAACAGAGTTTGTGCTTTGAAATGTTTGGCGCGTTAAGACTGTGCTAAGACTGGGGGTCTATGAGAGATCAGGTTAGCGTTAGCTGGCGGTGAGGTCACCGTGACTACTAGGTGACTAGATTATCAAGCTCTACTGCTGTTTCCCAGTTAACCCTTTACACTCGTACCCGTATACGTGGTTGAAAATGGCAGATTTGGGCACTGATAAACACAGTGGCTGTAGAGTAACATGCTATACAAGACGTCAGACCTCAGGGCCTCTGCTTCACAGCTCTGTAGGGGGTTTTGACTGACAGCCGTTCTGAACTTGAAGACCACGCGTGACAACAAGTTGTTCCAATCACTCCCGCTAATTGGGCAACTTTAGAAAATGTTTTGTTGTCTGAGTGAGGGAAATGCTGTACATTAAGAGGACTCTATGTATTTTGAAAGATGAGACTTTGAGGATTATAATAAATACCGCTTTGATGTCTTACAAGCAAGCCAAACACCCGTGAACCCAAATGTGCACTTCACATTTTCACATCATAAAACTCATTTTATATACAGTGTCAACGTTTATGATCACTATGTTTGATGTACAGTTACAAGATTACATGTCGTCATACCCTGGGTTGTTCTGAACAGAATGAGCCTGTGTTTGTCTATTGAGAAGAAAATTCACTGCGACACACTCACCTGAATGCACTCATGACTCCTGTCAATGCTCACCAAAATTAAGATCAGTTTCCCTGAATTGCATTGTGAAAGCCTAACTGTAATATCTTATTTTATAACTTAGCTAGTCATGTTGGCAATAGAACAGGCTTTCAAGTTATGCCCACCTGTCCCAGACTGTGATTTCTAATGGACCGTTTTTGGATTGCGTAAACAACAACAGTAATTATGTGCTTCCTGTCGTTCCTCAGCGACCCATCTAGGAGAGCTCAAACCAGCACCTTGTAGTTGAAGACTCTTCTTTATTATTGCAATTGTTTTTATTGCTTTTTAAAAGTATTGAAGACTTTTACTTGAGTCATAAACGTGCATTGAAATTACTTAGGAACTGTGCACACTTTGGAGAGGTGTGTTGCCACTTGGAGACACCAGTTAGTCCTTTTACTCAAACCCTTTTAAATGATTTGTCTTATGTTGAACCTACCCCACATTTTCCAATAATTTTCTTATCATGTTACTGAATGTATCCAGAGTATTTTCAGATTTCGTTATCAACAAATGAGGCAAAAAGTACAGTAAATGTAAAATGCACATAAAATCAACAGTGTAATGTTTGTATTCAGTCTTGTGTCAGGTGAACTGTTGTGTCTTCAATTTTAGTCTAATAATTTTCCCATAATCTCCCAACTGTTCCCTTTCAATTGCTACTATGGTTATGCATTTTCATATTTATTTTGTAAGAAACATATAGGCCAATTCATATCCATATAGGACAATTCCCACGAGTGTAAAGGGTTAATCGTTTACATCAGGCTACATCAGGTGTCCTGTTGGAGCTTTGATGATAAAGCTTAACATCAGGCTACATCAGGTGTCCTGTTGGGGCTTTGATGATCAAGCTTAATATCAGGCTACATCAGGTGTCCTGTTGGAGCTTTGATGATACATCTTTACATCAGGCTACATCAGGTGTCCTGTTGGGGCTTTGATGATCAAGCTTAATATCAGGCTACATCAGGTGTCCTGTTGGGGGGTTGATGATTAAGTTTAACATCAGGCTACATCAGGTGTCTTGTTGGGGCTTTGATGATCAAGTTTAACATCAGGCTACATCAGGTGTCCTGTTGGGGCGTTGATGATATAGCTTAACACCAGGTTTAGCAGAGAGAGTGTTCTGAGACGTGTGTGTGTGTGTGTGTGTGTGTGTGTGTGTGTGTGTGTGTGTGTGTGTGTGTGTGTGTGTGTGTGTGTGTGTGTGTGTGTGTGTGTGTGTGTGTGTGTGTGTGTGTTTCCAGCTGTGTATAGACTCATCTTTTTCCGTTTTTATTTGTATCTCACTATGGCAGATTTATGTTGTGGATTTATATGGTGTTGTTTAACTTCAGGGTGTCTCCACGTTTCATACACACACACATTCTCTCTGGCGTATTCGGAGTGGTAAAGTGGGTCAAGATGGTGGATGGCGTCAGGCTGATTTTACAGGGAGAAGACAGGTCTGGCGTTTAGTGCCTCAAACTTCTCTCCTCTCCTCTCCTCCTCTCCTCCTCTCTCCTCCTCTTCTTCTCTCCTCCTCCTCTCCTCCTCCTCTCCTCCTCTCTCCTCTCTCCTCCTCTCCTGCTCTCCTCCTCTCTCCTCCTCTCCTCCTCTCCTCCTCTCTCCTCCTCTTCTTCTCTTCTCCCTGTCCTCCTCCTCTCCTCTCCTCCTCCTCTCTCCGCCTCCTCTCCTCCTCTCCTCCTCTCCTCCTCCTCTCCTCTCTCCTCCTTTCCTCCTCTCTCCTCTTCTTCTCCTCCCCCTCTCCTCCTCTCTCCTCCTCTCTCCTCCTCTCTCCTCCTCTCCTCCTCGTCTCCTCTCCTTCTCCTCTCCTCCTCTTGCAGGGGACAAAATATGCGTTAAAAGGCAGAGAGAGAGAGAGAGAGGCACGCTCCATCCCTTCATCCCCATCTTCCTTGGCAACCCCCCGCCCTGTCACCATGGGTTACAGCCTGATTCATCCTCCCTCTCCCATCAGCTCACACACACACACACACACACACACACACACACACACACACACACACACACACACACACACACACACACACACACACACACACACACACACACACACACACACACACACACACACACACACACACTTACTCAATGCCAACTCCATGCAGGGTCTTAGGATAAACAAATCCTGCATTGCAGAGTTGATGTTTATGGTAATTCCCTCACTGCTGCATCCATAATGTTACTATACCAGCCTGGCCTGTACTGCGTATGAGTGGGCTTGGCTGTCTACTCTGTGGGAATAGAGTTTGGGCTTGAATATGTATTATTCTTACTGGCTCTCCACTCTGTTTGGAGTCTTAAATTCATTTATTGATTTGGACTCCCCAGTCTTACTGCACTTCAAAAGCACCCAACACAATAACACGTATCAATTTAGCTAAACAACATTGGCTGGAGAAAGCAGAAAGTGAAAATGGACTTGGAATTTACTGTGGGGTGTTCTATATGAATTCTCTCAGCTGTGTGTGTGTGTGTGTGTGTGTGGACATGTTTAACTATACTAGTGGAAGTCCCCACAAGAATAGTAAACAAACAAAAATTTGACCAACTGGGGACATTTTGTTGGTCAAATGCTATTTCTAGGGAGTTTAGGGTTAAGGTTAGAATTAGTGTTAGGGTTAGGGTTAGAATTAGGGTTAGCGTTAGGAGCTAGGGTTAGGAGGTAGGGTTAGGTTTAGGGTTAAGGTTTCCGGGTTAAGGTTAGGGTTAAGGAAATAGTACGGGTTAGGTTTAGGGTTAGGGGTTAGGGAAAATAGGATTTTGAATGGGACTGAATTGTGTGACCAAAGGGTGGAAACGTTATTATCAATAGAATCATGATAGGAGCATGTGCAGCGTTTTCCTTTCTGTTCTCCATCAGTTCTCCAGCACCTGGGAAAATACCTGGATGTGCCTCTGTTCTTCAGCTTTTGTACTGAATTATTTGTACACAAGGATAGTTGTACAAGACTGCGTGTGTGTGTGTGTGTGTGTATGTGTGCATGCGCACGCTTGAATGTGTGCACGCTTAAATAAACGATGATATACTCTCTCTCTCTCTCTCTCTCTCTCTCTCTCTCTCTCTCTCTCTCTCTCTCTCTCTCTCTCTCTCTCTCTCTCTCTCTCTCTCTCTCTCTCTCTCTCTCTCTCTCTCTCTCTCTCTCTCTCTCTCTCTCTCTCTCTCTCTCTCTCTCTCTCCCTCTTTCTCTCCATCCATTTAATTAATAGCCGTGAATAACATTGGCCTTATTAACAGCAATAGTAGGTAGATTAGAGAGTTTGATATTTTGATATCGTTTAAATTACTCCTGTTGCCATGAATAAATAATTATGGGATTATTATGCACTTTTGAATCCCTTGTTGGCAAGCCAACCTCTCTTAGCAACCCGTTTCTCTCCTGGAGTTACTTCTTGTTGTCTGCTGATTTCATGGGTGCAGTTTTCCCACTTGGCAAAAACTGGTTGACTCAATATTGTTTCCACGCTATTTCAACAAAATGTAATGTGATGACGTTGATTCAACGTGGAAACGGATTGGATTTGCAAAAAGTCATCAACGTAAGGGAATTCCGTCATTGACATCCAAGATGGCGTGTTTTCTGTAGTGTCCTGTTTTTAGTTTTTTGTCTATTTTGTATATATTTCTCAATTTTACTTTTCATTCTTTAACTAAATATACTTTCCTGCAACCCGCCTCACCCAACGTGGAAAGGATTCTATTATTTCTTTATAACTTTTATCAAGAACCTTAAGCTGAAACTAGTCTAGCTGCAATCGAATGGCTGTGGTAGCCAGCTAGCTAGCTACTTGCTATTAGCCGCCGTTAGCGTCTTCACCATTGTCCGTGGCCTGCACTACCCACCAGCCAGCTCTAGCTCTAGCCTGGACAATTTGTCGGCCAGTCTGCACAGCGTGCTATCGACCCAGAGCATATCGGATTTTCTGCCGGAATCACTGGACCCTAGCGCCGGATCATCGCAACCAGCTAGCTGCAACCAAATGGCTGTTGTCGTTGGTTAATTACCATTGCCCCTTAGCAAGCACCAGTTAGCCTTGAGCTAGCCTCGAGCCAGGCCCATCTCCCGGCTATCTACCTCTCTGTCAACCGGACGGGACCTCCTAGTGTTGACACGGAGCCCCGCCGATCCAACACGACTGGTCTGCCGATGAAATCGTCTGATGTGGCTTCAACAGGCTTCCCGTTACGACGTCGACCACGAAGATCCATCTGCTAGCCCCGGCCCACTAGCACACGCAAGCTGGGCCTCTTGCTCGCCAGTGCTGTAGCAGCCCCCGAACTACCTCCGAACTCTCCTATTGCTGTTCACTGGACCTTATGATAACTCAGCTATACAGCTGATGCCTGTTGGACTGTTCCTTTATACGGTATCGCATCCTGTTTATGTTTAGCCTCAGCCCAAACTTTGTCGCCATTACCAGCTGTTGGCTTAGCTCCCTCGAATAACACCTGTGATTGCTTTATGCCTCTCTCCCATGTCAATATGCCTTGCTTATTGCTGTTTCGGTTATTTCTTATTGTACTATTTCACTGTAGAGCCCCCAGCCCAGCTCTACCTGCCTTAGACAGCTCCTCTGTCCCACCCCCCATACACGCGGAGACCGACTCAATCGGTGCCTCCAGTGATGCTATCTCTTTCATCGTTACCCAACGCTTAGGTTTACCTCCACTGTACTCATATCCTTCCATATCCTTGTCTGTACATAATGCCCTGAATCTATTCTACAATGCCCGGAAATCTGCCCCTTTTTTTCTATGTACCCAACGCACTAGAAGACCAGTTCTTAAAGCCTTTAGCCGTATCCTTATTCTACTCCTACTCTGTTCCTCTGGTGATGTAGAGGTTAACCCAGGCCCTGTAGCCCCCAGTATCACACCTACTCCCCAGGCGTTATCATTTGTTGACTTCTGTAACCGTAAAAGCCTTGGTTTCTTGCATGTTAACATCAGAAGCCTCCTCCGTAAGTTTGAGTTATTCACTGCGTTAGCACACTCCGCCAACCCTGATGTTCTAGCAGTGTCTGAATCCTGGCTTAGGAAGGCCACCAAAAATGCAGAAATGTCTCGATAGAACTGCCAAAGGGGGGTGGGGTTGCAATCTACTGTAGAGATAGCCTGCAGAGCTCTATCATACTATCCAGGTCTGTGCCCAAACAGTTTGAGGTTCTACTTCAAAAAATCCACCTTTCCAGAAATAAATCTCTCACTGTTGCCGCTTGCTAGAGACCCCCCTCTGCCCCGAGCTGTGCCCTGGACACCATATGTGAACTGCTTGCACCCGCCCACCCGACTAGAATCACCACTCTCGGCGGGTCTGACCTAGAGTATGTGGACAACTACAAATACCTAGGTGTCTGGTAAGACTGTAAACTCTCCTTCCAGACTCACATTAAGCATCTCCAATCAAAAGTTAGATCTAGAATAGGTTTCCTATTTCGCAACAAAGCCTCCTCCACTCATGCTGCCAAACATGTCCTCGTAAAACTGACTATCCTACCGATCCTTGACTTCGGCGATGTCATTTACAAAATAGCCTCCAACACTACTCAGCAAATTGGATGTAGTCAATCACAGTGCCATCTGTTTTGTCACCAAAGCCCCATATACTACCCACCATTGTGACCTGTACGCTCTTGTTGGCTGGCCCTCACTACATATTCGTCGCCAAACCCACTGGCTCCAGGTCATCTATAAATCACTGCTAGGCAAATCCCCGTCTTATCTTAGCTCACTGGTCACCATAGCAACACCAATCCGTAGTCTGCACTCCAGCAGGTATATCTCACTGGTCATCCCCAAAACCAACAACTCCTTTGGCCGCCATTCCTTCCAGTTCTCTGCTGCCAATGACTGGAACGAACAGCAAGAATCTCTGAAGCTGGAGACACTTATCTCCCTCACTAACTTTAAGCATCAGTTGTCAGAGCAGCTTACCGATCACTGCACCTGTACACAGCCCAACTGAAATTAGCCCACCCAACTACCTCATCCCCATATTGTTATGTATTTTGCTAATTTGCACCCCAGTATCTCTATTTGCACATCATCTTTCGCACATCTGTCATTCCAGTGTTAATACGAAATTGTAACTATTTTGCACTATGGCCTATTTATTGCCTTACCTCCATAATTTACTACATTCGCACACACTGTATATATATTTTCTGTTGTATTTTTGACTTTGTTTTGTTTACCCCATATGTAACTCTGTGTTGTTGTTTTTATCGCACTGCTTTGCTTTATCTTGGCCAGGTCGCAGTTGTAAATGAGAACTTGTTCTCAACTGGCTTACCTGGTTAAATAAAGGTGAAATAAAATAAATTCACCCAACTTTTAACCTAACTCCAATGACATGGTGAACTTTTTTGTTGATTTCATGTTGAATTAATGTTAGTTGACAACTCAACCAAATGTAAATCAAAACTAGACGTCTGTGCCCAGTGGGTTGATATGCCTCTCACAATTACAGACTAGCCCCTTTCTCCTTTTCATTCTTCACAAGCTGAGTAGGGAGTAGAGACTAGAGAGTAGAGAGTAGAGAGTAGAGAGTAGAGAGTAGGGAGTAGGGAGTAGAGACTAGAGACTAGAGAGTAGAGAGTAGGGAGTAGAGACTAGAGAGTAGAGAGTAGAGACTAGGGAGTAGAGACTAGAGAGTAGAGAGTAGAGACTAGGGAGTAGAGACTAGAGAGTAGAGAGTAGAGACTAGGGAGTAGAGACTAGGGAGTAGAGAATAGGGAGTAGAGACTAGAGAGTAGAGAGTAGAGAGTAGAGAGTAGATAATAGGGAGTAGAGACTAGGGAGTACAGACTAGAGAGTAGAGACTAGGGAGTA
>NW_028162336.1:20000-28778 GCF_964263955.1 Coregonus lavaretus | reverse complement strand
CCCCCATGTGTGAGTGAACAGCCTCCCACAGTGTACCCATAGTGAAATCAGGCTTAAAGTGACCTGTGGCGCCCCCCTGTGGATGGATCTTGGTGGGGGTGCTTGGACCCCTTCTTGGGGTCTCCCCCAAGCCAGCCATGCCGACCATGGGCACCCAAAACCCCCATGTGTGAGTGAACAGCCTCCCCAGTGTACCCATAGTGAAATCAGGCTTAAAGTGACCTGTGGCGCCCCCCTGTGGATGGATCTGGATGGGGGTGCTTGGACCCCTTCTTGGGGTCTCCCCCAAGCTGGCCATGCCGACCAAGGGCACCCAAAACCCCCATGTGTGAGTGAACAGCCTCCCCTGGGTACCCATAGTGAAATCAGGCCTAAAGTGACCTGTGGCGCCCCCCTGTGGATGGATCTGGATGGGGGTGCTTGGACCCCTTCTTGGGGTCTCCCCCAAGCCAGCCATGCCGGCCATGGGCACCCAAAACCCCCATGTGTGAGTGAACAGCCTCCCCAGTGTACCCATAGTGAAATCAGGCTTAAAGTGACCTGTGGCGCCCCCCTGTGGATGGATTCGGGTGGGGGTGCTTGGACCCCTTCTTGGGGTCTCCTCCAAGCCAGCCATGCCGACCATGGGCACCCAAAACCCCCATGTGTGAGTGAACAGCCTCCCCAGTGTACCCATAGTGAAATCAGGCTTAAAGTGACCTGTGGCGCCCCCCTGTGGATGGATCTTGGTGGGGGTGCTTGGACCCCTTCTTGGGGTCTCCCCCAAGCCAGCCATGCCGACCATGGGCACCCAAAACCCCCATGTGTGAGTGAACAGCCTCCCCAGTGTACCCATAGTGAAATCAGGCTTAAAGTGACCTGTGGCGCCCCCCTGTGGATGGATCTGGATGGGGGTGCTTGGACCCCTTCTTGGGGTCTCCCCCAAGCTGGCCATGCCGACCAAGGGCACCCAAAACCCCCATGTGTGAGTGAACAGCCTCCCCTGGGTACCCATAGTGAAATCAGGCCTAAAGTGACCTGTGGCGCCCCCCTGTGGATGGATCTGGATGGGGGTGCTTGGACCCCTTCTTGGGGTCTCCCCCAAGCCAGCCATGCCGGCCATGGGCACCCAAAACCCCCATGTGTGAGTGAACAGCCTCCCCTGTGTCCCCATAGTGAAATCCGGCCTAAAGTGACCTGTGGCGCCCCCCTGTGGATGGATCTTGGTGGGGGTGCTTGGACCCCTTCTTGGGGTCTCCCCCAAGCCAGCCATGCCGACCATGGGCACCCAAAACCCCCATGTGTGAGTGAACAGCCTCCCCAGTGTACCCATAGTGAAATCAGGCTTAAAGTGACCTGTGGCGCCCCCCTGTGGATGGATTCGGCTGTGGGTGCTTGGACCCCTTCTCGGGGTCCCCCCCAAGCCAGCCATGCCGACCATGGGCACCCAAAACCCCCATGTGTGAGTGAACAGCCTCCCCAGTGTACCCATAGTGAAATCAGGCTTAAAGTGACCTGTGGCGCCCCCCTGTGGATGGATCTGGATGGGGGTGCTTGGACCCCTTCTTGGGGTCTCCCCCAAGCTGGCCATGCCGACCAAGGGCACCCAAAACCCCCATGTGTGAGTGAACAGCCTCCCCTGGGTACCCATAGTGAAATCAGGCCTAAAGTGACCTGTGGCGCCCCCCTGTGGATGGATCTGGATGGGGGTGCTTGGACCCCTTCTTGGGGTCTCCCCCAAGCCAGCCATGCCGGCCATGGGCACCCAAAACCCCCATGTGTGAGTGAACAGCCTCCCCTGTGTCCCCATAGTGAAATCCGGCCTAAAGTGACCTGTGGCGCCCCCCTGTGGATGGATCTTGGTGGGGGTGCTTGGACCCCTTCTTGGGGTCTCCCCCAAGCCAGCCATGCCGACCATGGGCACCCAAAACCCCCATGTGTGAGTGAACAGCCTCCCCAGTGTACCCATAGTGAAATCAGGCTTAAAGTGACCTGTGGCGCCCCCCTGTGGATGGATTCGGCTGTGGGTGCTTGGACCCCTTCTCGGGGTCCCCCCCAAGCCAGCCATGCCGACCATGGGCACCCAAAACCCCCATGTGTGAGTGAACAGCCTCCCCAGTGTACCCATAGTGAAATCAGGCTTAAAGTGACCTGTGGCGCCCCCCTGTGGATGGATTCGGGTGGGGGTGCTTGGACCCCTTCTTGGGGTCTCCTCCAAGCCAGCCATGCCGACCATGGGCACCCAAAACCCCCATGTGTGAGTGAACAGCCTCCCACAGTGTACCCATAGTGAAATCAGGCTTAAAGTGACCTGTGGCGCCCCCCTGTGGATGGATCTTGGTGGGGGTGCTTGGACCCCTTCTTGGGGTCTCCCCCAAGCCAGCCATGCCGACCATGGGCACCCAAAACCCCCATGTGTGAGTGAACAGCCTCCCCAGTGTACCCATAGTGAAATCAGGCTTAAAGTGACCTGTGGCGCCCCCCTGTGGATGGATCTGGATGGGGGTGCTTGGACCCCTTCTTGGGGTCTCCCCCAAGCTGGCCATGCCGACCAAGGGCACCCAAAACCCCCATGTGTGAGTGAACAGCCTCCCCTGGGTACCCATAGTGAAATCAGGCCTAAAGTGACCTGTGGCGCCCCCCTGTGGATGGATCTGGATGGGGGTGCTTGGACCCCTTCTTGGGGTCTCCCCCAAGCCAGCCATGCCGGCCATGGGCACCCAAAACCCCCATGTGTGAGTGAACAGCCTCCCCTGTGTCCCCATAGTGAAATCCGGCCTAAAGTGACCTGTGGCGCCCCCCTGTGGATGGATCTTGGTGGGGGTGCTTGGACCCCTTCTTGGGGTCTCCCCCAAGCCAGCCATGCCGACCATGGGCACCCAAAACCCCCATGTGTGAGTGAACAGCCTCCCCAGTGTACCCATAGTGAAATCAGGCTTAAAGTGACCTGTGGCGCCCCCCTGTGGATGGATTCGGCTGTGGGTGCTTGGACCCCTTCTCGGGGTCCCCCCCAAGCCAGCCATGCCGACCATGGGCACCCAAAACCCCCATGTGTGAGTGAACAGCCTCCCCAGTGTACCCATAGTGAAATCAGGCTTAAAGTGACCTGTGGCGCCCCCCTGTGGATGGATTCGGGTGGGGGTGCTTGGACCCCTTCTTGGGGTCTCCTCCAAGCCAGCCATGCCGACCATGGGCACCCAAAACCCCCATGTGTGAGTGAACAGCCTCCCACAGTGTACCCATAGTGAAATCAGGCTTAAAGTGACCTGTGGCGCCCCCCTGTGGATGGATCTTGGTGGGGGTGCTTGGACCCCTTCTTGGGGTCTCCCCCAAGCCAGCCATGCCGACCATGGGCACCCAAAACCCCCATGTGTGAGTGAACAGCCTCCCCAGTGTACCCATAGTGAAATCAGGCTTAAAGTGACCTGTGGCGCCCCCCTGTGGATGGATCTGGATGGGGGTGCTTGGACCCCTTCTTGGGGTCTCCCCCAAGCTGGCCATGCCGACCAAGGGCACCCAAAACCCCCATGTGTGAGTGAACAGCCTCCCCTGGGTACCCATAGTGAAATCAGGCCTAAAGTGACCTGTGGCGCCCCCCTGTGGATGGATCTGGATGGGGGTGCTTGGACCCCTTCTTGGGGTCTCCCCCAAGCCAGCCATGCCGGCCATGGGCACCCAAAACCCCCATGTGTGAGTGAACAGCCTCCCCAGTGTACCCATAGTGAAATCAGGCTTAAAGTGACCTGTGGCGCCCCCCTGTGGATGGATTCGGGTGGGGGTGCTTGGACCCCTTCTTGGGGTCTCCTCCAAGCCAGCCATGCCGACCATGGGCACCCAAAACCCCCATGTGTGAGTGAACAGCCTCCCCAGTGTACCCATAGTGAAATCAGGCTTAAAGTGACCTGTGGCGCCCCCCTGTGGATGGATCTTGGTGGGGGTGCTTGGACCCCTTCTTGGGGTCTCCCCCAAGCCAGCCATGCCGACCATGGGCACCCAAAACCCCCATGTGTGAGTGAACAGCCTCCCCAGTGTACCCATAGTGAAATCAGGCTTAAAGTGACCTGTGGCGCCCCCCTGTGGATGGATCTGGATGGGGGTGCTTGGACCCCTTCTTGGGGTCTCCCCCAAGCTGGCCATGCCGACCAAGGGCACCCAAAACCCCCATGTGTGAGTGAACAGCCTCCCCTGGGTACCCATAGTGAAATCAGGCCTAAAGTGACCTGTGGCGCCCCCCTGTGGATGGATCTGGATGGGGGTGCTTGGACCCCTTCTTGGGGTCTCCCCCAAGCCAGCCATGCCGGCCATGGGCACCCAAAACCCCCATGTGTGAGTGAACAGCCTCCCCTGTGTCCCCATAGTGAAATCCGGCCTAAAGTGACCTGTGGCGCCCCCCTGTGGATGGATCTTGGTGGGGGTGCTTGGACCCCTTCTTGGGGTCTCCCCCAAGCCAGCCATGCCGACCATGGGCACCCAAAACCCCCATGTGTGAGTGAACAGCCTCCCCAGTGTACCCATAGTGAAATCAGGCTTAAAGTGACCTGTGGCGCCCCCCTGTGGATGGATTCGGCTGTGGGTGCTTGGACCCCTTCTCGGGGTCCCCCCCAAGCCAGCCATGCCGACCATGGGCACCCAAAACCCCCATGTGTGAGTGAACAGCCTCCCCAGTGTACCCATAGTGAAATCAGGCTTAAAGTGACCTGTGGCGCCCCCCTGTGGATGGATTCGGGTGGGGGTGCTTGGACCCCTTCTTGGGGTCTCCTCCAAGCCAGCCATGCCGACCATGGGCACCCAAAACCCCCATGTGTGAGTGAACAGCCTCCCACAGTGTACCCATAGTGAAATCAGGCTTAAAGTGACCTGTGGCGCCCCCCTGTGGATGGATCTTGGTGGGGGTGCTTGGACCCCTTCTTGGGGTCTCCCCCAAGCCAGCCATGCCGACCATGGGCACCCAAAACCCCCATGTGTGAGTGAACAGCCTCCCCAGTGTACCCATAGTGAAATCAGGCTTAAAGTGACCTGTGGCGCCCCCCTGTGGATGGATCTGGATGGGGGTGCTTGGACCCCTTCTTGGGGTCTCCCCCAAGCTGGCCATGCCGACCAAGGGCACCCAAAACCCCCATGTGTGAGTGAACAGCCTCCCCTGGGTACCCATAGTGAAATCAGGCCTAAAGTGACCTGTGGCGCCCCCCTGTGGATGGATCTGGATGGGGGTGCTTGGACCCCTTCTTGGGGTCTCCCCCAAGCCAGCCATGCCGGCCATGGGCACCCAAAACCCCCATGTGTGAGTGAACAGCCTCCCCTGTGTCCCCATAGTGAAATCCGGCCTAAAGTGACCTGTGGCGCCCCCCTGTGGATGGATCTTGGTGGGGGTGCTTGGACCCCTTCTTGGGGTCTCCCCCAAGCCAGCCATGCCGACCATGGGCACCCAAAACCCCCATGTGTGAGTGAACAGCCTCCCCAGTGTACCCATAGTGAAATCAGGCTTAAAGTGACCTGTGGCGCCCCCCTGTGGATGGATTCGGCTGTGGGTGCTTGGACCCCTTCTCGGGGTCCCCCCCAAGCCAGCCATGCCGACCATGGGCACCCAAAACCCCCATGTGTGAGTGAACAGCCTCCCCAGTGTACCCATAGTGAAATCAGGCTTAAAGTGACCTGTGGCGCCCCCCTGTGGATGGATTCGGCTGTGGGTGCTTGGACCCCTTCTCGGGGTCCCCCCCAAGCCAGCCATGCCGGCCATGGGCACCCAAAACCCCCATGTGTGAGTGAACAGCCTCCCCTGGGTACCCATAGTGAAATCAGGCTTAAAATGACATGTGGCGCCCCCCTGTGGATGGATCCGGCTGTGGGGTCTTGGACCCCCTCTTGGGGTCACCCCCAAGCCGGCCATGGGCACCCAAAACCCCCATTTGTGAGTTAAGATCATCCCCTGGTTCCCCTAGTGAAATCAGGCTTAAAATGACATGTGGCGCCCCCCTGTGGATGGATCCGGGTGTGGGGTCTTGGACCCACTCTTGGGGTCACCCCCAAGCCGGCCAAGGGCACCCAAAACCCCCATGTGTGAGGTAATAGCCTCCCCTGGTTCTCCTAGTGTCCGCCGGCGGTTTACCATATGGGGGTGTCTGACCACCAACCCAATCCGAGAAAAGTGCATCAAAATCGGCCTTCCGTGAGGCAGGAGTCGGTCCCTGGTTCTCCTAATGTCAACCGGATGGTTTCCATATGGGGGTGTCTGACCACCAACCCAATCCGAGAAAAGTGCATCAAAATCGGCCTTCCGTGAGGCAGGAGTCGGTCCCTGGTTCTCCTAATGTCAACCGGATGGTTTCCATATGGGGGTGTCTGACCACCAACCCAATCCGAGAAAAGTGCATCAAAATCGGCCTTCCGGGAGCCAGGAGTCGGTCCCTGGTTCTCATAGTGTCAACCGGATGGTTTCCATATGGGGGTGTCTGACCACCAACCCAATCCGAGAAAAGTGCATCAAAATCGGCCTTCCGTGAGGCAGGAGTCGGTCCCTGGTTCTCCTAATGTCAACCGGATGGTTTCCATATGGGGGTGTCTGACCACCAACCCAATCCGAGAAAAGTGCATCAAAATCGGCCTTCCGGGAGCCAGGAGTCGGTCCCTGGTTCTCATAGTGTCAACCGGATGGTTTCCATATGGGGGTGTCTGACCACCAACCCAATCCGAGAAAAGTGCATCAAAATCGGCCTTCCGGGAGCCAGGAGTCGGTCCCTGGTTCTCCTGGTGTCAACCGGATGATTTCCATATGGGGGTGTCTGACCACCAACCCAATCCGAGAAAAGTGCATCAAAATCGGCCTTCCGGGAGCCAGGAGTCGGTCCCTGGTTCTCATAGTGTCAACCGGATGGTTTCCATATGGGGGTGTCTGACCACCAACCCAATCCGAGAAAAGTGCATCAAAATCGGCCTTCCGGGAGCCAGGAGTCGGTCCCTGGTTCTCATAGTGTCAACCGGATGGTTTCCATATGGGGGTGTCTGACCACCAACCCAATCCGAGAAAAGTGCATCAAAATCGGCCTTCCGGGAGCCAGGAGTCGGTCCCTGGTTCTCATAGTGTCAACCGGATGGTTTCCATATGGGGGTGTCTGACCACCAACCCAATCCGAGAAAAGTGCATCAAAATCGGCCTTCCGGGAGCCAGGAGTCGGTCCCTGGTTCTCATAGTGTCAACCGGATGGTTTCCATATGGGGGTGTCTGACCACCAACCCAATCCGAGAAAAGTGCATCAAAATCGGCCTTCCGGGAGCCAGGAGTCGGTCCCTGGTTCTCATAGTGTCAACCGGATGGTTTCCATATGGGGGTGTCTGACCACCAACCCAATCCGAGAAAAGTGCATCAAAATCGGCCTTCCGGGAGCCAGGAGTCGGTCCCTGGTTCTCATAGTGTCAACCGGATGGTTTCCATATGGGGGTGTCTGACCACCAACCCAATCCGAGAAAAGTGCATCAAAATCGGCCTTCCGGGAGCCAGGAGTCGGTCCCTGGTTCTCATAGTGTCAACCGGATGGTTTCCATATGGGGGTGTCTGACCACCAACCCAATCCGAGAAAAGTGCATCAAAATCGGCCTTCCGGGAGCCAGGAGTCGGTCCCTGGTTCTCATAGTGTCAACCGGATGGTTTCCATATGGGGGTGTCTGACCACCAACCCAATCCGAGAAAAGTGCATCAAAATCGGCCTTCCGTGAGGCAGGAGTCGGTCCCTGGTTCTCCTAATGTCAACCGGATGGTTTCCATATGGGGGTGTCTGACCACCAACCCAATCCGAGAAAAGTGCATCAAAATCGGCCTTCCGGGAGCCAGGAGTCGGTCCCTGGTTCTCCTGTTGTCAACCGGATGATTTCCATATGGGGGTGTCTGACCACCAACCCAATCCGAGAAAAGTGCATCAAAATCGGCCTTCCGGGAGCCAGGAGTCGGTCCCTGGTTCTCATAGTGTCAACCGGATGGTTTCCATATGGGGGTGTCTGACCACCAACCCAATCCGAGAAAAGTGCATCAAAATCGGCCTTCCGTGAGGCAGGAGTCGGTCCCTGGTTCTCCTAATGTCAACCGGATGGTTTCCATATGGGGGTGTCTGACCACCAACCCAATCCGAGAAAAGTGCATCAAAATCGGCCTTCCGGGAGCCAGGAGTCGGTCCCTGGTTCTCCTGTTGTCAACCGGATGATTTCCATATGGGGGTGTCTGACCACCAACCCAATCCGAGAAAAGTGCATCAAAATCGGCCTTCCGGGAGCCAGGAGTCGGTCCCTGGTTCTCATAGTGTCAACCGGATGATTTCCATATGGGGGTGTCTGACCACCAACCCAATCCGAGAAAAGTGCATCAAAATCGGCCTTCCGGGAGCCAGGAGTCGGTCCCTGGTTCTCCTGGTGTCCGCCGGCGGTTATCCATATGGGGGTGTCTGACCACCAACCCAATCCGAGAAAAGTGCATCAAAATCGGCCTTCCGTGAGGCAGGAGTCGATCCCTGGTTCTCCTGTTGTCAACCGGATGATTTCCATATGGGGGTGTCTGACCACCACCCCAATCCGAAAAAAGTGCATCAAATCGGCCTTCCGTGAGGCAGGAGTCGGTCCCTGGTTCTCCTGGTGTCCGCCGGCGGACAACCATGTTGGGGTGTCTGACCCACAACCCAATCCGACCAAGTGCACCCAAATCGGCCTTCCGTGAGCCAGGAGTCGGTCTCTGGTTCTCCCATCGACCGCCGGCGGTCTTCCATGTGGGGGTGTCTGACCCACAACCCAATCCGACCAAGAGCACCCATGTCGGCC
>NW_028162336.1:0-10000 GCF_964263955.1 Coregonus lavaretus | reverse complement strand
GGAGTGAGCTGCAGTCTGAGGCCGAGTGAGAGAGGGTTTGAGTGGGCAGGGAGTGTGGGCTTGGTGGTCGTGGTTCTGGAGCCCAGGCCATCCAGGGAGTGAGCTGCAGTCTCAGGCCGAGTGAGAGAGGGTTTCACTGGGCATGGAGTGTAGAGATGGAGGCAATGAGCTCCAGAGGTCACAAAGGTCAATGTGGGCCTGCATGGCTGTCAGCAGGGCCACAGAGAGAAGGCCCAAGTGAATAGGTGTGTCTGTGTGAGTGAGTGAACCTGTCTCATAGGGGGGCAGAGCAGGCATCCCCTTTGGGGGCTGTCTGCTCTGTCCCCCTTTTTTTTTGGCCTCCTATACCTCTGGAGGTCAAGGGAGTAAGCTGTACTCTCAAGCCCATGTGAGAGAGGCTTTTAATGGGAAGAGAGAGTTTAAAAAGAGGCATGGAGCTCCAGAGGTCACAAAGGTCAATGTGGGCCTGCATGGATGTCAGCAGGGCATGAGGGAGAAGGCCCAAGTGAATAGGTGTGTCTGTGTGAGTGAGTGAACCTGTCTCATAGGGGGGCAGAGCAGGCATCCCCTTTGGGGGCTGTCTGCTCTGTCCCCCTTTTTTTTTGGCCTCCTATACCTCTGGAGGTCAAGGGAGTAAGCTGTACTCTCAAGCCCATGGGAGAGAGGGTTTTAATAGGGAGAGAGTGATTAAAAAGAGGCATGGTGCTCCAGGGGAGTGAGCTGTACTCTCATGCCCATGGGAGATGCCCTTTACTAGGCAGGGAGTTTAGAACAAGGTGCATGGAGCTCCAGAGGTCACAAAGGTCAATGTGGGCCTGCATGGATGTCAGCAGGGCATGAGGGAGAAGGCCCAAGTGAATAGGTTTGTCTGTGTGTGTCTGTGTGAGTGAGTGAGTGAGTGTGTGTGTGAACCTTTCCCACAGGAGGGCAGCACTGTGCAGGCAGCTCCAATGGAGGCTGGCTGCTCTGTGCCCATGTATTATTTGTTCTCTCTCTCTCTCTCTCTCCCCTTTCTTCTGGCCTGCTGGGTCACTTTTGTGTGTGGAGGGCTGGACTCTGTCTCACCCATCCCAGCCATGGGCACCCAGAATGCCCATGTGTGAGTCAGGAGCCCTCCCCTGGTTCTCCTAGTGAAAATGACCTGTGGCGCCCCCCTGTGGATGGATCTGGATGGGGGTGCTTGGACCCCTTCTTGGGGTCCCCCCCAAGCCAGCCATGCCGACCATGGGCACCCAAAACCCCCATGTGTGAGTGAACAGCCTCCCCAGTGTACCCATAGTGAAATCAGGCTTAAAGTGACCTGTGGCGCCCCCCTGTGGATGGATTCGGCTGTGGGTGCTTGGACCCCTTCTTGGGGTCCCCCCCAAGCCAGCCATGCCGGCCATGGGCACCCAAAACCCCCATGTGTGAGTGAAAAGCCTCCCCTGTGTCCCCATAGTGAAATCCGGCCTAAAATGACCTGTGGCGCCCCCCTGTGGATGGATCTTGGTGGGGGTGCTTGGACCCCTTCTTGGGGTCTCCTCCAAGCCAGCCATGCCGACCATGGGCACCCAAAACCCCCATGTGTGAGTGAACAGCCTCCCCAGTGTACCCATAGTGAAATCAGGCTTAAAGTGACCTGTGGCGCCCCCCTGTGGATGGATTCGGGTGGGGGTGCTTGGACCCCTTCTTGGGGTCTCCTCCAAGCCAGCCATGCCGACCATGGGCACCCAAAACCCCCATGTGTGAGTGAACAGCCTCCCCAGTGTACCCATAGTGAAATCAGGCTTAAAGTGACCTGTGGCGCCCCCCTGTGGATGGATCTTGGTGGGGGTGCTTGGACCCCTTCTTGGGGTCTCCCCCAAGCCAGCCATGCCGACCATGGGCACCCAAAACCCCCATGTGTGAGTGAACAGCCTCCCCAGTGTACCCATAGTGAAATCAGGCTTAAAGTGACCTGTGGCGCCCCCCTGTGGATGGATCTGGATGGGGGTGCTTGGACCCCTTCTTGGGGTCTCCCCCAAGCTGGCCATGCCGACCAAGGGCACCCAAAACCCCCATGTGTGAGTGAACAGCCTCCCCTGGGTACCCATAGTGAAATCAGGCCTAAAGTGACCTGTGGCGCCCCCCTGTGGATGGATCTGGATGGGGGTGCTTGGACCCCTTCTTGGGGTCTCCCCCAAGCCAGCCATGCCGGCCATGGGCACCCAAAACCCCCATGTGTGAGTGAACAGCCTCCCCTGTGTCCCCATAGTGAAATCCGGCCTAAAGTGACCTGTGGCGCCCCCCTGTGGATGGATCTTGGTGGGGGTGCTTGGACCCCTTCTTGGGGTCTCCCCCAAGCCAGCCATGCCGACCATGGGCACCCAAAACCCCCATGTGTGAGTGAACAGCCTCCCCAGTGTACCCATAGTGAAATCAGGCTTAAAGTGACCTGTGGCGCCCCCCTGTGGATGGATCTGGATGGGGGTGCTTGGACCCCTTCTTGGGGTCTCCCCCAAGCTGGCCATGCCGACCAAGGGCACCCAAAACCCCCATGTGTGAGTGAACAGCCTCCCCTGGGTACCCATAGTGAAATCAGGCCTAAAGTGACCTGTGGCGCCCCCCTGTGGATGGATCTGGATGGGGGTGCTTGGACCCCTTCTTGGGGTCTCCCCCAAGCCAGCCATGCCGGCCATGGGCACCCAAAACCCCCATGTGTGAGTGAACAGCCTCCCCTGTGTCCCCATAGTGAAATCCGGCCTAAAGTGACCTGTGGCGCCCCCCTGTGGATGGATCTTGGTGGGGGTGCTTGGACCCCTTCTTGGGGTCTCCTCCAAGCCAGCCATGCCGACCATGGGCACCCAAAACCCCCATGTGTGAGTGAACAGCCTCCCCAGTGTACCCATAGTGAAATCAGGCTTAAAGTGACCTGTGGCGCCCCCCTGTGGATGGATTCGGCTGTGGGTGCTTGGACCCCTTCTCGGGGTCCCCCCCAAGCCAGCCATGCCGACCATGGGCACCCAAAACCCCCATGTGTGAGTGAACAGCCTCCCCAGTGTACCCATAGTGAAATCAGGCTTAAAGTGACCTGTGGCGCCCCCCTGTGGATGGATTCGGGTGGGGGTGCTTGGACCCCTTCTTGGGGTCTCCTCCAAGCCAGCCATGCCGACCATGGGCACCCAAAACCCCCATGTGTGAGTGAACAGCCTCCCACAGTGTACCCATAGTGAAATCAGGCTTAAAGTGACCTGTGGCGCCCCCCTGTGGATGGATCTTGGTGGGGGTGCTTGGACCCCTTCTTGGGGTCTCCCCCAAGCCAGCCATGCCGACCATGGGCACCCAAAACCCCCATGTGTGAGTGAACAGCCTCCCCAGTGTACCCATAGTGAAATCAGGCTTAAAGTGACCTGTGGCGCCCCCCTGTGGATGGATCTGGATGGGGGTGCTTGGACCCCTTCTTGGGGTCTCCCCCAAGCTGGCCATGCCGACCAAGGGCACCCAAAACCCCCATGTGTGAGTGAACAGCCTCCCCTGGGTACCCATAGTGAAATCAGGCCTAAAGTGACCTGTGGCGCCCCCCTGTGGATGGATCTGGATGGGGGTGCTTGGACCCCTTCTTGGGGTCTCCCCCAAGCCAGCCATGCCGGCCATGGGCACCCAAAACCCCCATGTGTGAGTGAACAGCCTCCCCAGTGTACCCATAGTGAAATCAGGCTTAAAGTGACCTGTGGCGCCCCCCTGTGGATGGATTCGGGTGGGGGTGCTTGGACCCCTTCTTGGGGTCTCCTCCAAGCCAGCCATGCCGACCATGGGCACCCAAAACCCCCATGTGTGAGTGAACAGCCTCCCCAGTGTACCCATAGTGAAATCAGGCTTAAAGTGACCTGTGGCGCCCCCCTGTGGATGGATCTTGGTGGGGGTGCTTGGACCCCTTCTTGGGGTCTCCCCCAAGCCAGCCATGCCGACCATGGGCACCCAAAACCCCCATGTGTGAGTGAACAGCCTCCCCAGTGTACCCATAGTGAAATCAGGCTTAAAGTGACCTGTGGCGCCCCCCTGTGGATGGATCTGGATGGGGGTGCTTGGACCCCTTCTTGGGGTCTCCCCCAAGCTGGCCATGCCGACCAAGGGTACCCAAAACCCCCATGTGTGAGTGAACAGCCTCCCCTGGGTACCCATAGTGAAATCAGGCCTAAAGTGACCTGTGGCGCCCCCCTGTGGATGGATCTGGATGGGGGTGCTTGGACCCCTTCTTGGGGTCTCCCCCAAGCCAGCCATGCCGGCCATGGGCACCCAAAACCCCCATGTGTGAGTGAACAGCCTCCCCTGTGTCCCCATAGTGAAATCCGGCCTAAAGTGACCTGTGGCGCCCCCCTGTGGATGGATCTTGGTGGGGGTGCTTGGACCCCTTCTTGGGGTCTCCCCCAAGCCAGCCATGCCGACCATGGGCACCCAAAACCCCCATGTGTGAGTGAACAGCCTCCCCAGTGTACCCATAGTGAAATCAGGCTTAAAGTGACCTGTGGCGCCCCCCTGTGGATGGATTCGGCTGTGGGTGCTTGGACCCCTTCTCGGGGTCCCCCCCAAGCCAGCCATGCCGACCATGGGCACCCAAAACCCCCATGTGTGAGTGAACAGCCTCCCCAGTGTACCCATAGTGAAATCAGGCTTAAAGTGACCTGTGGCGCCCCCCTGTGGATGGATTCGGGTGGGGGTGCTTGGACCCCTTCTTGGGGTCTCCTCCAAGCCAGCCATGCCGACCATGGGCACCCAAAACCCCCATGTGTGAGTGAACAGCCTCCCACAGTGTACCCATAGTGAAATCAGGCTTAAAGTGACCTGTGGCGCCCCCCTGTGGATGGATCTTGGTGGGGGTGCTTGGACCCCTTCTTGGGGTCTCCCCCAAGCCAGCCATGCCGACCATGGGCACCCAAAACCCCCATGTGTGAGTGAACAGCCTCCCCAGTGTACCCATAGTGAAATCAGGCTTAAAGTGACCTGTGGCGCCCCCCTGTGGATGGATCTGGATGGGGGTGCTTGGACCCCTTCTTGGGGTCTCCCCCAAGCTGGCCATGCCGACCAAGGGCACCCAAAACCCCCATGTGTGAGTGAACAGCCTCCCCTGGGTACCCATAGTGAAATCAGGCCTAAAGTGACCTGTGGCGCCCCCCTGTGGATGGATCTGGATGGGGGTGCTTGGACCCCTTCTTGGGGTCTCCCCCAAGCCAGCCATGCCGGCCATGGGCACCCAAAACCCCCATGTGTGAGTGAACAGCCTCCCCAGTGTACCCATAGTGAAATCAGGCTTAAAGTGACCTGTGGCGCCCCCCTGTGGATGGATTCGGGTGGGGGTGCTTGGACCCCTTCTTGGGGTCTCCTCCAAGCCAGCCATGCCGACCATGGGCACCCAAAACCCCCATGTGTGAGTGAACAGCCTCCCCAGTGTACCCATAGTGAAATCAGGCTTAAAGTGACCTGTGGCGCCCCCCTGTGGATGGATCTTGGTGGGGGTGCTTGGACCCCTTCTTGGGGTCTCCCCCAAGCCAGCCATGCCGACCATGGGCACCCAAAACCCCCATGTGTGAGTGAACAGCCTCCCCAGTGTACCCATAGTGAAATCAGGCTTAAAGTGACCTGTGGCGCCCCCCTGTGGATGGATCTGGATGGGGGTGCTTGGACCCCTTCTTGGGGTCTCCCCCAAGCTGGCCATGCCGACCAAGGGCACCCAAAACCCCCATGTGTGAGTGAACAGCCTCCCCTGGGTACCCATAGTGAAATCAGGCCTAAAGTGACCTGTGGCGCCCCCCTGTGGATGGATCTGGATGGGGGTGCTTGGACCCCTTCTTGGGGTCTCCCCCAAGCCAGCCATGCCGGCCATGGGCACCCAAAACCCCCATGTGTGAGTGAACAGCCTCCCCTGTGTCCCCATAGTGAAATCCGGCCTAAAGTGACCTGTGGCGCCCCCCTGTGGATGGATCTTGGTGGGGGTGCTTGGACCCCTTCTTGGGGTCTCCCCCAAGCCAGCCATGCCGACCATGGGCACCCAAAACCCCCATGTGTGAGTGAACAGCCTCCCCAGTGTACCCATAGTGAAATCAGGCTTAAAGTGACCTGTGGCGCCCCCCTGTGGATGGATTCGGCTGTGGGTGCTTGGACCCCTTCTCGGGGTCCCCCCCAAGCCAGCCATGCCGACCATGGGCACCCAAAACCCCCATGTGTGAGTGAACAGCCTCCCCAGTGTACCCATAGTGAAATCAGGCTTAAAGTGACCTGTGGCGCCCCCCTGTGGATGGATTCGGGTGGGGGTGCTTGGACCCCTTCTTGGGGTCTCCTCCAAGCCAGCCATGCCGACCATGGGCACCCAAAACCCCCATGTGTGAGTGAACAGCCTCCCACAGTGTACCCATAGTGAAATCAGGCTTAAAGTGACCTGTGGCGCCCCCCTGTGGATGGATCTTGGTGGGGGTGCTTGGACCCCTTCTTGGGGTCTCCCCCAAGCCAGCCATGCCGACCATGGGCACCCAAAACCCCCATGTGTGAGTGAACAGCCTCCCCAGTGTACCCATAGTGAAATCAGGCTTAAAGTGACCTGTGGCGCCCCCCTGTGGATGGATCTGGATGGGGGTGCTTGGACCCCTTCTTGGGGTCTCCCCCAAGCTGGCCATGCCGACCAAGGGCACCCAAAACCCCCATGTGTGAGTGAACAGCCTCCCCTGGGTACCCATAGTGAAATCAGGCCTAAAGTGACCTGTGGCGCCCCCCTGTGGATGGATCTGGATGGGGGTGCTTGGACCCCTTCTTGGGGTCTCCCCCAAGCCAGCCATGCCGGCCATGGGCACCCAAAACCCCCATGTGTGAGTGAACAGCCTCCCCAGTGTACCCATAGTGAAATCAGGCTTAAAGTGACCTGTGGCGCCCCCCTGTGGATGGATTCGGGTGGGGGTGCTTGGACCCCTTCTTGGGGTCTCCTCCAAGCCAGCCATGCCGACCATGGGCACCCAAAACCCCCATGTGTGAGTGAACAGCCTCCCCAGTGTACCCATAGTGAAATCAGGCTTAAAGTGACCTGTGGCGCCCCCCTGTGGATGGATCTTGGTGGGGGTGCTTGGACCCCTTCTTGGGGTCTCCCCCAAGCCAGCCATGCCGACCATGGGCACCCAAAACCCCCATGTGTGAGTGAACAGCCTCCCCAGTGTACCCATAGTGAAATCAGGCTTAAAGTGACCTGTGGCGCCCCCCTGTGGATGGATCTGGATGGGGGTGCTTGGACCCCTTCTTGGGGTCTCCCCCAAGCTGGCCATGCCGACCAAGGGCACCCAAAACCCCCATGTGTGAGTGAACAGCCTCCCCTGGGTACCCATAGTGAAATCAGGCCTAAAGTGACCTGTGGCGCCCCCCTGTGGATGGATCTGGATGGGGGTGCTTGGACCCCTTCTTGGGGTCTCCCCCAAGCCAGCCATGCCGGCCATGGGCACCCAAAACCCCCATGTGTGAGTGAACAGCCTCCCCTGTGTCCCCATAGTGAAATCCGGCCTAAAGTGACCTGTGGCGCCCCCCTGTGGATGGATCTTGGTGGGGGTGCTTGGACCCCTTCTTGGGGTCTCCCCCAAGCCAGCCATGCCGACCATGGGCACCCAAAACCCCCATGTGTGAGTGAACAGCCTCCCCAGTGTACCCATAGTGAAATCAGGCTTAAAGTGACCTGTGGCGCCCCCCTGTGGATGGATTCGGCTGTGGGTGCTTGGACCCCTTCTCGGGGTCCCCCCCAAGCCAGCCATGCCGACCATGGGCACCCAAAACCCCCATGTGTGAGTGAACAGCCTCCCCAGTGTACCCATAGTGAAATCAGGCTTAAAGTGACCTGTGGCGCCCCCCTGTGGATGGATTCGGGTGGGGGTGCTTGGACCCCTTCTTGGGGTCTCCTCCAAGCCAGCCATGCCGACCATGGGCACCCAAAACCCCCATGTGTGAGTGAACAGCCTCCCACAGTGTACCCATAGTGAAATCAGGCTTAAAGTGACCTGTGGCGCCCCCCTGTGGATGGATCTTGGTGGGGGTGCTTGGACCCCTTCTTGGGGTCTCCCCCAAGCCAGCCATGCCGACCATGGGCACCCAAAACCCCCATGTGTGAGTGAACAGCCTCCCCAGTGTACCCATAGTGAAATCAGGCTTAAAGTGACCTGTGGCGCCCCCCTGTGGATGGATCTGGATGGGGGTGCTTGGACCCCTTCTTGGGGTCTCCCCCAAGCTGGCCATGCCGACCAAGGGCACCCAAAACCCCCATGTGTGAGTGAACAGCCTCCCCTGGGTACCCATAGTGAAATCAGGCCTAAAGTGACCTGTGGCGCCCCCCTGTGGATGGATCTGGATGGGGGTGCTTGGACCCCTTCTTGGGGTCTCCCCCAAGCCAGCCATGCCGGCCATGGGCACCCAAAACCCCCATGTGTGAGTGAACAGCCTCCCCTGTGTCCCCATAGTGAAATCCGGCCTAAAGTGACCTGTGGCGCCCCCCTGTGGATGGATCTTGGTGGGGGTGCTTGGACCCCTTCTTGGGGTCTCCCCCAAGCCAGCCATGCCGACCATGGGCACCCAAAACCCCCATGTGTGAGTGAACAGCCTCCCCAGTGTACCCATAGTGAAATCAGGCTTAAAGTGACCTGTGGCGCCCCCCTGTGGATGGATTCGGCTGTGGGTGCTTGGACCCCTTCTCGGGGTCCCCCCCAAGCCAGCCATGCCGACCATGGGCACCCAAAACCCCCATGTGTGAGTGAACAGCCTCCCCAGTGTACCCATAGTGAAATCAGGCTTAAAGTGACCTGTGGCGCCCCCCTGTGGATGGATTCGGGTGGGGGTGCTTGGACCCCTTCTTGGGGTCTCCTCCAAGCCAGCCATGCCGACCATGGGCACCCAAAACCCCCATGTGTGAGTGAACAGCCTCCCACAGTGTACCCATAGTGAAATCAGGCTTAAAGTGACCTGTGGCGCCCCCCTGTGGATGGATCTTGGTGGGGGTGCTTGGACCCCTTCTTGGGGTCTCCCCCAAGCCAGCCATGCCGACCATGGGCACCCAAAACCCCCATGTGTGAGTGAACAGCCTCCCCAGTGTACCCATAGTGAAATCAGGCTTAAAGTGACCTGTGGCGCCCCCCTGTGGATGGATCTGGATGGGGGTGCTTGGACCCCTTCTTGGGGTCTCCCCCAAGCTGGCCATGCCGACCAAGGGCACCCAAAACCCCCATGTGTGAGTGAACAGCCTCCCCTGGGTACCCATAGTGAAATCAGGCCTAAAGTGACCTGTGGCGCCCCCCTGTGGATGGATCTGGATGGGGGTGCTTGGACCCCTTCTTGGGGTCTCCCCCAAGCCAGCCATGCCGGCCATGGGCACCCAAAACCCCCATGTGTGAGTGAACAGCCTCCCCAGTGTACCCATAGTGAAATCAGGCTTAAAGTGACCTGTGGCGCCCCCCTGTGGATGGATTCGGGTGGGGGTGCTTGGACCCCTTCTTGGGGTCTCCTCCAAGCCAGCCATGCCGACCATGGGCACCCAAAACCCCCATGTGTGAGTGAACAGCCTCCCCAGTGTACCCATAGTGAAATCAGGCTTAAAGTGACCTGTGGCGCCCCCCTGTGGATGGATCTTGGTGGGGGTGCTTGGACCCCTTCTTGGGGTCTCCCCCAAGCCAGCCATGCCGACCATGGGCACCCAAAACCCCCATGTGTGAGTGAACAGCCTCCCCAGTGTACCCATAGTGAAATCAGGCTTAAAGTGACCTGTGGCGCCCCCCTGTGGATGGATCTGGATGGGGGTGCTTGGACCCCTTCTTGGGGTCTCCCCCAAGCTGGCCATGCCGACCAAGGGCACCCAAAACCCCCATGTGTGAGTGAACAGCCTCCCCTGGGTACCCATAGTGAAATCAGGCCTAAAGTGACCTGTGGCGCCCCCCTGTGGATGGATCTGGATGGGGGTGCTTGGACCCCTTCTTGGGGTCTCCCCCAAGCCAGCCATGCCGGCCATGGGCACCCAAAACCCCCATGTGTG
>NW_028162337.1:27500-32500 GCF_964263955.1 Coregonus lavaretus | reverse complement strand
TTTCTCGGATTGGGTTGGTGGTCAGACACCCCAACATGGTTGTCCGCCGGCGGACACCAGGAGAACCAGGGACCGACTCCTGGCTCACGGAAGGCCGATTTGATGCACTTTTTTCGGATTGGGGTGGTGGTCAGACACCCCCATATGGAAATCATCCGGTTGACAACAGGAGAACCAGGGGCCGACTCCTGCCTCACGGAAGGCCGATTTTGATGCACTTTTCTCGGATTGGGTTGGTGGTCAGACACCCCCATATGGAAACCATCCGGTTGACACTATGAGAACCAGGGACCGACTCCTGGCTCCCGGAAGGCCGAT
Source organism: Coregonus lavaretus (assembly GCF_964263955.1). Lineage (NCBI taxonomy): Eukaryota > Metazoa > Chordata > Actinopteri > Salmoniformes > Salmonidae > Coregonus > Coregonus lavaretus. The sequence goes on along the minus strand of NW_028162337.1, from coordinate 32,182 downwards.
TTTGATGCACTTTTCTCGGATTGGGTTGGTGGTCAGACACCCCCATATGGAAACCATCCGGTTGACACTATGAGAACCAGGGACCGACTCCTGGCTCCCGGAAGGCCGATTTTGATGCACTTTTCTCGGATTGGGTTGGTGGTCAGACACCCCCATATGGAAACCATCCGGTTGACACTATGAGAACCAGGGACCGACTCCTGGCTCCCGGAAGGCCGATTTTGATGCACTTTTCTCGGATTGGGTTGGTGGTCAGACACCCCCATATGGAAATCATCCGGTTGACATTAGGAGAACCAGGGACCGACTCCTGGCTCCCGGAAGGCCGATTTTGATGCACTTTTCTCGGATTGGGGTGGTGGTCAGACACCCCCATATGGAAATCATCCGGTTGACAACAGGAGAACCAGGGGCCGACTCCTGCCTCACGGAAGGCCGATTTTGATGCACTTTTCTCGGATTGGGTTGGTGGTCAGACACCCCCATATGGAAACCATCCGGTTGACACTATGAGAACCAGGGACCGACTCCTGGCTCCCGGAAGGCCGATTTTGATGCACTTTTCTCGGATTGGGTTGGTGGTCAGACACCCCCATATGGAAACCATCCGGTTGACACTATGAGAACCAGGGACCGACTCCTGGCTCCCGGAAGGCCGATTTTGATGCACTTTTCTCGGATTGGGTTGGTGGTCAGACACCCCCATATGGAAACCATCCGGTTGACACTATGAGAACCAGGGACCGACTCCTGGCTCCCGGAAGGCCGATTTTGATGCACTTTTCTCGGATTGGGTTGGTGGTCAGACACCCCCATATGGAAATCATCCGGTTGACATTAGGAGAACCAGGGACCGACTCCTGGCTCCCGGAAGGCCGATTTTGATGCACTTTTCTCGGATTGGGTTGGTGGTCAGACACCCCCATATGGAAATCATCCGGTTGACATTAGGAGAACCAGGGACCGACTCCTGGCTCCCGGAAGGCCGATTTTGATGCACTTTTCTCGGATTGGGTTGGTGGTCAGACACCCCCATATGGAAACCATCCGGTTGACACTATGAGAACCAGGGACCGACTCCTGGCTCCCGGAAGGCCGATTTTGATGCACTTTTCTCGGATTGGGTTGGTGGTCAGACACCCCCATATGGAAATCATCCGGTTGACACTATGAGAACCAGGGACCGACTCCTGGCTCACGGAGGCCGATTTTGATGCACTTTTCTCGGATTGGGTTGGTGGTCAGACACCCCCATATGGAAATCATCCGGTTGACACTATGAGAACCAGGGACCGACTCCTGGCTCACGGAGGCCGATTTTGATGCACTTTTCTCGGATTGGGGTGGTGGTCAGACACCCCCATATGGTAAACCGCCGGCGGACACTAGGAGAACCAGGGGAGGCTCTTACCTCACACATGGGGGTTTTGGGTGCCCTTGGCCGGCTTGGGGGTGACCCCAAGAGGGGGTCCAAGACCCCACACCCGGATCCATCCACAGGGGGGCGCCACATGTCATTTTAAGCCTGATTTCACTAGGGGAACCAGGGGATGATCTTAACTCACAAATGGGGGTTTTGGGTGCCCATGGCTGGCTTGGGGGTGACCCCAAGAGGGGGTCCAAGACCCCACAGCCGGATCCATCCACAGGGGGGCGCCACAGAGGTCATTTTAGGCCTGATTTCACTAGGGGAACCAGGGGATGATCTTAACTCACAAATGGGGGATTTGGCTGCCCATGGCTTGGGGGAGACCCCAAGAGGGGGTCCAAGCACCCCCACCCGGATCCATCCACAGGGGGGCGCCACATGTCACTTTAGGCCTGATTTCACTATGGGGACACAGGGGAGGCTGTTCACTCACACATGGGGGTTTTGGGTGCCCATGGCCGGCTTGGGGGTGACCCCAAGAGGGGGTACAAGACCCCACAGCCGGATCCATCCACAGGGGGGCGCCACATGTCATTTTAAGCCTGATTTCACTATGGGGACCCAGGGGAGGCTGTTCACTCACACATGGGGGTTTTGGGTGCCCATGGTCGGCATGGCTGGCTTGGAGGAGACCCCAAGAAGGGGTCCAAGCACCCCCATCCAGATCCATCCACAGGGGGGCGCCACAGGTCACTTTAGGCCGGATTTCACTATGGGGACCCAGGGGAGGCTGTTCACTCACACATGGGGGTTTTGGGTGCCCATGGTCGGCATGGCCAGCTTGGGGGAGACCCCAAGAAGGGGTCCAAGCACCCACAGCCGAATCCATCCACAGGGGGGCGCCACAGGTCACTTTAGGCCGGATTTCACTATGGGGACCCAGGGGAGGCTGTTCACTCACACATGGGGGTTTTGGGTGCCCATGGTCGGCATGGCCAGCTTGGGGGAGACCCCAAGAAGGGGTCCAAGCACCCACAGCCGAATCCATCCACAGGGGGGCGCCACAGGTCACTTTAGGCCGGATTTCACTATGGGTACACTGGGGAGGCTGTTCACTCACACATGGGGGTTTTGGGTGCCCATGGTCGGCATGGCTGGCTTGGAGGAGACCCCAAGAAGGGGTCCAAGCACCCCCACCAAGATCCATCCACAGGGGGGCGCCACAGGTCACTTTAAGCCTGATTTCACTATGGGTACACTGGGGAGGCTGTTCACTCACACATGGGGGTTTTGGGTGCCCATGGTCGGCATGGCTGGCTTGGAGGAGACCCCAAGAAGGGGTCCAAGCACCCCCACCAAGATCCATCCACAGGGGGGCGCCACAGGTCATTTTCACTAGGAGAACCAGGGGAGGGCTCCTGACTCACACATGGGCATTCTGGGTGCCCATGGCTGGGATGGGTGAGACAGAGTCCAGCCCTCCACACACAAAAGTGACCCAGCAGGCCAGAAGAAAGGGGAGAGAGAGAGAGAGAGAGAACAAATAATACATGGGCACAGAGCAGCCAGCCTCCATTGGAGCTGCCTGCACAGTGCTGCCCTCCTGTGGGAAAGGTTCACACACACACTCACTCACTCACTCACACAGACACACACAGACAAACCTATTCACTTGGGCCTTCTCCCTCATGCCCTGCTGACATCCATGCAGGCCCACATTGACCTTTGTGACCTCTGGAGCTCCATGCACCTTGTTCTAAACTCCCTGCCTAGTAAAGGGCATCTCCCATGGGCATGAGAGTACAGCTCACTCCCCTGGAGCACCATGCCTCTTTTTAATCACTCTCTCCCTATTAAAACCCTCTCTCCCATGGGCTTGAGAGTACAGCTTACTCCCTTGACCTCCAGAGGTATAGGAGGCCAAAAAAAAAGGGGGACAGAGCAGACAGCCCCCAAAGGGGATGCCTGCTCTGCCCCCCTATGAGACAGGTTCACTCACTCACACAGACACACCTATTCACTTGGGCCTTCTCCCTCATGCCCTGCTGACATCCATGCAGGCCCACATTGACCTTTGTGACCTCTGGAGCTACATGCCTCTTTTTAAACTCTCTCTTCCCATTAAAAGCCTCTCTCACATGGGCTTGAGAGTACAGCTTACTCCCTTGACCTCCAGAGGTATAGGAGGCCAAAAAAAAAGGGGGACAGAGCAGACAGCCCCCAAAGGGGATGCCTGCTCTGCCCCCCTATGAGACAGGTTCACTCACTCACACAGACACACCTATTCACTTGGGCCTTCTCCCTCATGCCCTGCTGACATCCATGCAGGCCCACATTGACCTTTGTGACCTCTGGAGCTACATGCCTCTTTTTAAACTCTCTCTTCCCATTAAAAGCCTCTCTCACATGGGCTTGAGAGTACAGCTTACTCCCTTGACCTCCAGAGGTATAGGAGGCCAAAAAAAAAGGGGGACAGAGCAGACAGCCCCCAAAGGGGATGCCTGCTCTGCCCCCCTATGAGACAGGTTCACTCACTCACACAGACACACCTATTCACTTGGGCCTTCTCTCTGTGGCCCTGCTGACAGCCATGCAGGCCCACATTGACCTTTGTGACCTCTGGAGCTCATTGCCTCCATCTCTACACTCCATGCCCAGTGAAACCCTCTCTCACTCGGCCTGAGACTGCAGCTCACTCCCTGGATGGCCTGGGCTCCAGAACCACGACCACCAAGCCCACACTCCCTGCCCACTCAAACCCTCTCTCACTCGGCCTCAGACTGCAGCTCACTCCCTGGATGGCCTGGGCTCCAGAACCACGACCACCAAGCCCACACTCCCTGCCCGCTCAAACCATCTCTCACTCGGACTGAGACTGCAGCTCACTGCATGGGCGTCCCCGACCTCCATGCCTCCAGGCCCACACTCCGTGTCCGCTCAAACCATCTCTCACTCGGACTGAGACTGCAGCTCACTGCATGGGCGTCCCCGACCTCCATGCCTCCAGGCCCACACTCTGTGTCCGCTCAAACCATCTCTCACTCGGACTGAGACTGCAGCTCACTGCATGGGCCTCCCCGACCTCCATGCCTCCAGGCCCACACTCTGTGTCCGCTCAAACCATCTCTCACTCGGACTGAGACTGCAGCTCACTGCATGGGCCTCCCCGACCTCCATGCCTCCAGGCCCACACTCTGTGTCCGCTCAAACCATCTCTCACTCGGACTGAGACTGCAGCTCACTGCATGGGCCTCCCCGACCTCCATGCCTCCAGGCCCACACTCCGTGTCCGCTCAAACCATCTCTCACTCGG
>NW_028162337.1:12500-17500 GCF_964263955.1 Coregonus lavaretus | reverse complement strand
TTGTGGGTCAGACACCCCCACATGGAAGACCGCCGGCGGTCGATGGGAGAACCAGAGACCGACTCCTGGCTCACGGAAGGCCGATTTGGGTGCACTTGGTCGGATTGGGTTGTGGGTCAGACACCCCAACATGGTTGTCCGCCGGCGGACACCAGGAGAACCAGGGACCGACTCCTGCCTCACGGAAGGCCGATTTGATGCACTTTTTTCGGATTGGGGTGGTGGTCAGACACCCCCATATGGAAATCATCCGGTTGACAACAGGAGAACCAGGGACCGACTCCTGCCTCACGGAAGGCCGATTTTGATGCACTTTTCTCGGATTGGGTTGGTGGTCAGACACCCCAACATGGTTGTCCGCCGGCGGACACCAGGAGAACCAGGGACCGACTCCTGGCTCACGGAAGGCCGATTTGATGCACTTTTTTCGGATTGGGGTGGTGGTCAGACACCCCCATATGGAAATCATCCGGTTGACAACAGGAGAACCAGGGGCCGACTCCTGCCTCACGGAAGGCCGATTTTGATGCACTTTTCTCGGATTGGGTTGGTGGTCAGACACCCCAACATGGTTGTCCGCCGGCGGACACCAGGAGAACCAGGGACCGACTCCTGGCTCACGGAAGGCCGATTTGATGCACTTTTTTCGGATTGGGGTGGTGGTCAGACACCCCCATATGGAAATCATCCGGTTGACAACAGGAGAACCAGGGGCCGACTCCTGCCTCACGGAAGGCCGATTTTGATGCACTTTTCTCGGATTGGGTTGGTGGTCAGACACCCCCATATGGAAACCATCCGGTTGACACTATGAGAACCAGGGACCGACTCCTGGCTCCCGGAAGGCCGATTTTGATGCACTTTTCTCGGATTGGGTTGGTGGTCAGACACCCCCATATGGAAACCATCCGGTTGACACTATGAGAACCAGGGACCGACTCCTGGCTCCCGGAAGGCCGATTTTGATGCACTTTTCTCGGATTGGGTTGGTGGTCAGACACCCCCATATGGAAACCATCCGGTTGACACTATGAGAACCAGGGACCGACTCCTGGCTCCCGGAAGGCCGATTTTGATGCACTTTTCTCGGATTGGGTTGGTGGTCAGACACCCCCATATGGAAATCATCCGGTTGACATTAGGAGAACCAGGGACCGACTCCTGGCTCCCGGAAGGCCGATTTTGATGCACTTTTCTCGGATTGGGGTGGTGGTCAGACACCCCCATATGGAAATCATCCGGTTGACAACAGGAGAACCAGGGGCCGACTCCTGCCTCACGGAAGGCCGATTTTGATGCACTTTTCTCGGATTGGGTTGGTGGTCAGACACCCCCATATGGAAACCATCCGGTTGACACTATGAGAACCAGGGACCGACTCCTGGCTCCCGGAAGGCCGATTTTGATGCACTTTTCTCGGATTGGGTTGGTGGTCAGACACCCCCATATGGAAACCATCCGGTTGACACTATGAGAACCAGGGACCGACTCCTGGCTCCCGGAAGGCCGATTTTGATGCACTTTTCTCGGATTGGGTTGGTGGTCAGACACCCCCATATGGAAACCATCCGGTTGACACTATGAGAACCAGGGACCGACTCCTGGCTCCCGGAAGGCCGATTTTGATGCACTTTTCTCGGATTGGGTTGGTGGTCAGACACCCCCATATGGAAATCATCCGGTTGACATTAGGAGAACCAGGGACCGACTCCTGGCTCCCGGAAGGCCGATTTTGATGCACTTTTCTCGGATTGGGTTGGTGGTCAGACACCCCCATATGGAAATCATCCGGTTGACATTAGGAGAACCAGGGACCGACTCCTGGCTCCCGGAAGGCCGATTTTGATGCACTTTTCTCGGATTGGGTTGGTGGTCAGACACCCCCATATGGAAACCATCCGGTTGACACTATGAGAACCAGGGACCGACTCCTGGCTCCCGGAAGGCCGATTTTGATGCACTTTTCTCGGATTGGGTTGGTGGTCAGACACCCCCATATGGAAATCATCCGGTTGACACTATGAGAACCAGGGACCGACTCCTGGCTCACGGAGGCCGATTTTGATGCACTTTTCTCGGATTGGGTTGGTGGTCAGACACCCCCATATGGAAATCATCCGGTTGACACTATGAGAACCAGGGACCGACTCCTGGCTCACGGAGGCCGATTTTGATGCACTTTTCTCGGATTGGGGTGGTGGTCAGACACCCCCATATGGTAAACCGCCGGCGGACACTAGGAGAACCAGGGGAGGCTCTTACCTCACACATGGGGGTTTTGGGTGCCCTTGGCCGGCTTGGGGGTGACCCCAAGAGGGGGTCCAAGACCCCACACCCGGATCCATCCACAGGGGGGCGCCACATGTCATTTTAAGCCTGATTTCACTAGGGGAACCAGGGGATGATCTTAACTCACAAATGGGGGTTTTGGGTGCCCATGGCTGGCTTGGGGGTGACCCCAAGAGGGGGTCCAAGACCCCACAGCCGGATCCATCCACAGGGGGGCGCCACAGAGGTCATTTTAGGCCTGATTTCACTAGGGGAACCAGGGGATGATCTTAACTCACAAATGGGGGATTTGGCTGCCCATGGCTTGGGGGAGACCCCAAGAGGGGGTCCAAGCACCCCCACCCGGATCCATCCACAGGGGGGCGCCACATGTCACTTTAGGCCTGATTTCACTATGGGGACACAGGGGAGGCTGTTCACTCACACATGGGGGTTTTGGGTGCCCATGGCCGGCTTGGGGGTGACCCCAAGAGGGGGTACAAGACCCCACAGCCGGATCCATCCACAGGGGGGCGCCACATGTCATTTTAAGCCTGATTTCACTATGGGGACCCAGGGGAGGCTGTTCACTCACACATGGGGGTTTTGGGTGCCCATGGTCGGCATGGCTGGCTTGGAGGAGACCCCAAGAAGGGGTCCAAGCACCCCCATCCAGATCCATCCACAGGGGGGCGCCACAGGTCACTTTAGGCCGGATTTCACTATGGGGACCCAGGGGAGGCTGTTCACTCACACATGGGGGTTTTGGGTGCCCATGGTCGGCATGGCCAGCTTGGGGGAGACCCCAAGAAGGGGTCCAAGCACCCACAGCCGAATCCATCCACAGGGGGGCGCCACAGGTCACTTTAGGCCGGATTTCACTATGGGGACCCAGGGGAGGCTGTTCACTCACACATGGGGGTTTTGGGTGCCCATGGTCGGCATGGCCAGCTTGGGGGAGACCCCAAGAAGGGGTCCAAGCACCCACAGCCGAATCCATCCACAGGGGGGCGCCACAGGTCACTTTAGGCCGGATTTCACTATGGGTACACTGGGGAGGCTGTTCACTCACACATGGGGGTTTTGGGTGCCCATGGTCGGCATGGCTGGCTTGGAGGAGACCCCAAGAAGGGGTCCAAGCACCCCCACCAAGATCCATCCACAGGGGGGCGCCACAGGTCACTTTAAGCCTGATTTCACTATGGGTACACTGGGGAGGCTGTTCACTCACACATGGGGGTTTTGGGTGCCCATGGTCGGCATGGCTGGCTTGGAGGAGACCCCAAGAAGGGGTCCAAGCACCCCCACCAAGATCCATCCACAGGGGGGCGCCACAGGTCATTTTCACTAGGAGAACCAGGGGAGGGCTCCTGACTCACACATGGGCATTCTGGGTGCCCATGGCTGGGATGGGTGAGACAGAGTCCAGCCCTCCACACACAAAAGTGACCCAGCAGGCCAGAAGAAAGGGGAGAGAGAGAGAGAGAGAGAACAAATAATACATGGGCACAGAGCAGCCAGCCTCCATTGGAGCTGCCTGCACAGTGCTGCCCTCCTGTGGGAAAGGTTCACACACACACTCACTCACTCACTCACACAGACACACACAGACAAACCTATTCACTTGGGCCTTCTCCCTCATGCCCTGCTGACATCCATGCAGGCCCACATTGACCTTTGTGACCTCTGGAGCTCCATGCACCTTGTTCTAAACTCCCTGCCTAGTAAAGGGCATCTCCCATGGGCATGAGAGTACAGCTCACTCCCCTGGAGCACCATGCCTCTTTTTAATCACTCTCTCCCTATTAAAACCCTCTCTCCCATGGGCTTGAGAGTACAGCTTACTCCCTTGACCTCCAGAGGTATAGGAGGCCAAAAAAAAAGGGGGACAGAGCAGACAGCCCCCAAAGGGGATGCCTGCTCTGCCCCCCTATGAGACAGGTTCACTCACTCACACAGACACACCTATTCACTTGGGCCTTCTCCCTCATGCCCTGCTGACATCCATGCAGGCCCACATTGACCTTTGTGACCTCTGGAGCTACATGCCTCTTTTTAAACTCTCTCTTCCCATTAAAAGCCTCTCTCACATGGGCTTGAGAGTACAGCTTACTCCCTTGACCTCCAGAGGTATAGGAGGCCAAAAAAAAAGGGGGACAGAGCAGACAGCCCCCAAAGGGGATGCCTGCTCTGCCCCCCTATGAGACAGGTTCACTCACTCACACAGACACACCTATTCACTTGGGCCTTCTCCCTCATGCCCTGCTGACATCCATGCAGGCCCACATTGACCTTTGTGACCTCTGGAGCTACATGCCTCTTTTTAAACTCTCTCTTCCCATTAAAAGCCTCTCTCACATGGGCTTGAGAGTACAGCTTACTCCCTTGACCTCCAGAGGTATAGGAGGCCAAAAAAAAAGGGGGACAGAGCAGACAGCCCCCAAAGGGGATGCCTGCTCTGCCCCCCTATGAGACAGGTTCACTCACTCACACAGACACACCTATTCACTTGGGCCTTCTCTCTGTGGCCCTGCTGACAGCCATGCAGGCCCACATTGACCTTTGTGACCTCTGGAGCTCATTGCCTCCATCTCTACACTCCATGCCCAGTGAAACCCTCTCTCACTCGGCCTGAGACTGCAGCTCACTCCCTGGATGGCCTGGGCTCCAGAACCACGACCACCAAGCCCACACTCCCTGCCCACTCAAACCCTCTCTCACTCGGCCTCAGA
>NW_028162337.1:0-2500 GCF_964263955.1 Coregonus lavaretus | reverse complement strand
GGGCTACTACGGGAGAGGCCAAATTATCGACATAAGCCCTGCCACCCGCTGGGCCTGTCTGTGCTCCGCCGTTTTGGGGGAAAAAACAGCGATTTCGGTTTTGAAAAAACGACTTAAAACGTTAATAATTCAAAACTAAAAGTCCAATCAGGATGGGGTTTTTTTGGGCGCAAAAGGGCACGAATAGACGCACATTTATATATAAATTAATTCGTTTTTGGAAATTTTTTACTATATTTTAATTATGTTAGAAAAGTGAAAAAAAAAAATAGGGGTCAGAACGGTTGATGTTCCTATACGAGTTAAGAAAAACCCTTTTAGGTAATGGAAGTTCATCATAAAAGAGGATAATAGACCAAATTTGGGACCTCTAGCTCATCGGGAAGTATTTTTAAACATTATTTGAAAAAATCGGAAAAATCGGCCGAAATTGCACTATGTCCCTTCGTGCATGGTAACCCAAATGAGAACCAGGGGGAACGGCTCCTGACTCACACAAGGCCGACATGGGTGCTCTTGGTCGGATTGGGTTGTGGGTCAGACACCCCACATGGAAGACCGCCGGCGGTCGATGGGAGAACCAGAGACCGACTCCTGGCTCACGGAAGGCCGATTTGGGTGCACTTGGTCGGATTGGGTTGTGGGTCAGACACCCCAACATGGTTGTCCGTCGGCGGACACCAGGAGAACCAGGGACCGACTCCTGGCTCACGGAAGGCCGATTTGATGCACTTTTTTCGGATTGGGGTGGTGGTCAGACACCCCCATATTGGAAATCATCCGGTTGACATTAGGAGAACCAGGGACCGACTCCTGGCTCCCGGAAGGCCGATTTGATGCACTTTTCTCGGATTGGGTTGGTGGTCAGACACCCCCATATGGAAATCATCCGGTTGACACTATGAGAACCAGGACCGAGACCGACTCCTGGCTCCCGGAAGGCCGATTTTGATGCACTTTTCTCGGATTGGGTTGGTGGTCAGACACCCCCATATGGAAATCATCCGGTTGACACTATGAGAACCAGGGACCGACTCCTGGCTCCCGGAAGGCCGATTTTGATGCACTTTTCTCGGATTGGGTTGGTGGTCAGACACCCCCATATGGAAATCATCCGGTTGACACTATGAGAACCAGGGACCGACTCCTGGCTCCCGGAAGGCCGATTTTGATGCACTTTTCTCGGATTGGGTTGGTGGTCAGACACCCCCATATGGAAATCATCCGGTTGACACTATGAGAACCAGGGACCGACTCCTGGCTCCCGGAAGGCCGATTTTGATGCACTTTTCTCGGATTGGGTTGGTGGTCAGACACCCCCATATGGAAACCATCCGGTTGACACTATGAGAACCAGGGACCGACTCCTGGCTCCCGGAAGGCCGATTTTGATGCACTTTTCTCGGATTGGGTTGGTGGTCAGACACCCCCCATATGGAAATCATCCGGTTGACATTAGGAGAACCAGGGACCGACTCCTGGCTCCCGGAAGGCCGATTTTGATGCACTTTTCTCGGATTGGGTTGGTGGTCAGACACCCCCATATGGAAATCATCCGGTTGACATTAGGAGAACCAGGGACCGACTCCTGGCTCCCGGAAGGCCGATTTTGATGCACTTTTCTCGGATTGGGTTGGTGGTCAGACACCCCCATATGGAAACCATCCGGTTGACACTATGAGAACCAGGGACCGACTCCTGGCTCCCGGAAGGCCGATTTTGATGCACTTTTCTCGGATTGGGTTGGTGGTCAGACACCCCCATATGGAAATCATCCGGTTGACACTATGAGAACCAGGGACCGACTCCTGGCTCACGGAGGCCGATTTTGATGCACTTTTCTCGGATTGGGTTGGTGGTCAGACACCCCCATATGGAAATCATCCGGTTGACACTATGAGAACCAGGGACCGACTCCTGGCTCCCGGAAGGCCGATTTTGATGCACTTTTCTCGGATTGGGTTGGTGGTCAGACACCCCCATATGGAAATCATCCGGTTGACATTAGGAGAACCAGGGACCGACTCCTGGCTCCCGGAAGGCCGATTTTGATGCACTTTTCTCGGATTGGGTTGGTGGTCAGACACCCCCATATGGAAATCATCCGGTTGACACTATGAGAACCAGGGACCGACTCCTGGCTCACGGAGGCCGATTTTGATGCACTTTTCTCGGATTGGGTTGGTGGTCAGACACCCCCATATGGAAATCATCCGGTTGACACTATGAGAACCAGGGACCGACTCCTGGCTCACGGAGGCCGATTTTGATGCACTTTTCTCGGATTGGGTTGGTGGTCAGACACCCCCATATGGAAATCATCCGGTTGACACTATGAGAACCAGGGACCGACTCCTGGCTCACGGAGGCCGATTTTGATGCACTTTTCTCGGATTGGGTTGGTGGTCAGACACCCCCATATGGAAATCATCCGGTTGACACTATGAGAACCAGGGACCGGACTCCTGGCTCACGGAGGCCGATTTTGATGCACTTTTCT
>NW_028162338.1:15000-43010 GCF_964263955.1 Coregonus lavaretus | reverse complement strand
CCAGTCCTTAATCCTGTCTGAACCAAACAACCCATCTGGATCTGAATGGATGAATACGAGCAGGGTTGTGCCAACAACAAGGAGAATGAAGTAACAGAAAGTTAAGGAGGCAATATGGCTATTATCATTTTCCATTGTAGCATGGGTGAAATCCAGCTAACTGATGTGATCCATATTTCGTTAGCCAATAGTGGTGATGAGGCAGCAGTATGTCTGTCTACAAGTGTTGTATTCTGATATAGAACCAAACAAATATGCTGTACCTCTATTTTGTTGTCAAGGAAACTGAAATAGAGAGAGGAAGGATGTAGGAGTGAGGAGGTAGATGGATGGAGAGACTAGAGGAATGGAAGGGGGGGGGGGGGGGGGGGGGGGGGGGGGGGGCTCGGCTGGCTGGGGTCATAATGCATGTACTAGGACAGCAGCGGAGAGGAGAGAGAGAGGGGTGTCGGGCCACACAGCAACACAATGTGTTTAATCCGTTGATGCTTACTATTTTTTTAAATCAAATTGTCATCATTGATTGATGGATTATTAATGGTGTATCATGCGCCACATTTGTAAGATTAAAGGATATCGTTGTTGTGCTGCCATATTGGCGACGAGAGGAAAAATCATTCGCTGCTAATATCATCCCTTCGCTTGACCCAGTGAGCAGAGGATGCTGCAGCTGAACCGAAGCTGTCAATCCGCCCGGCTCTCTGACGACCAGGGAGGGCCATGCCTACTGCCTTACCCCGTTCTCCACCATTTAACCTACATATTTTAACCTATATATTTTTTTTGTGTAGTCTCGCTGTCTGTTCCTCGGTGGCAGACATAACATCCGGAGATTGCTTTCCGGGATTGCTTTAGGAATAGGAATACAGCCTTAACTGTGTGGCACGGTCCCATCGCCTTGGTTCATATTTCGTCGCGATTGGGAGATTCTGTCTCCCGTTCGGTTTTTTAATGACTGGATTTGTGTTTTGCTGCGCGATGTACATGGATAAAACCAGTGTGCTCCGGGGTAAGTCTATATAGATTCATTTATTAGCCATCATCCAGTGTTCTTGTATGGTCCTCTGTAGCTCAGCTGGTTAGAGCACGGCGCTTGTAACGCCAGGGTAGTGGGTTCGATCCCCGGGACCACCCATACACAAAAATGTATGCACACATGACTGTAAGTCGCTTTGGATAAAAGCGTCTGCTAAATGGCATATTATTTATTATTATTTTCTTGTTGTGCATTATAGCGTGTTTCCCCCGTAGAAATAGCGCAGTTAATATACTGAACAATATAGCCATTGACCGCAGTGGATGTGTTCTAGGCTACATGTAGCAATGCGTCGAGGAGTCGACTAGATGAGATGGAGGAGGAGGAGGGAGCATACCATGCGCCCATATTGCTATAGGGTGATGCAGCAGTGGTGAAAACTGTGTCAATGATGTATGGAGCATAGCCAGGGGTGTAGTGGTGGCTGGAGAAGTGGGTTTACTCTAACGTTGGCAGAAATTCCCCCAAACGGCCCGACGAAGGAAAGACACCCCTGGGTGAAAAATTGGTAGTCCAATATGGCTCAGTTGGTAGAGCATGGCGCTTGCACCGTCAGGGTAGCGGGTTTGATTCCCGAGGCCACCCAGTGGGACATCATATAAACTGGGACAGCTTAATCCTGAGGTTGACAAGAGAAAATCAAAAATATTGTTACTAAGCCCTTGCAGAGAAACCACATGATAAAAAATCACGTCACTTCATTGACAAAGGAGATGATTGTGGACTACAGGAAAAAGAAGAGGACTGAGCACGCCCCCATTCTTCATCGACAGGGCTGTAGTGGAACAGGTTGAGAGCTTCAAGTTCCTTGGTGGCTACATCACCAACAAACTATCATGGTCCAAACGCACCAAGACAGTCGTGAAGAGGGCACGACAAAACCTACTCCCCCCAAGGAGACTGAAAAGATTTGGCATGGGTCCTCAGATCCTCAAAAGGTTCTACAGCTGCACCATCGAGAGCATCCTGACTGGTTGCATCACTGCCTGGTATGGCAACTGCCCGGCCTCCGACCGCAAGGCACTACAGAGGGTAATGCGTACGGCCCAGTACATCACCGGGGCCAAGCTTCCTGCCATCCAGGACCTCTATACCAGGCGGTGTCAGAGGAAGGCCCTAAAAATTGTCAAAGACTCCAGCCACCCTAGTCATAGACTGTTCTCTCTGCTACCGAACGGCAAGCAGTACCGGAGCGCCAAGTCTAGGTCCAAAAGGCTTCTTAACAGCTTCTACCCCCAAGCCATAAGACTCCTGAACATCTAATCAAATGGCTACCCGGACTATTTACATTGACCCCCCCCCCCCCCTCACCCCGCGAAGCACACCGTAAGATCAGTGACAGCTTTTTTTCTGTTTTGATGTTGAGGTTGTAAATCTGTCATAAATAATGCACTGTGCCAAATTGCGATGTAAATGTAAATACTATGTACTGGTGCATCAACATACATAAAAAAGTTGCTAATATTATATTTAAATTTTGCAATTCAGTAATTTTTTGTTGTCCCGCTTTACCAACCATAGCTAGCTGTAGACCACACTATTTACCAAGAGAGTTTTCATCTATATTTTTCATAGCTGTCTATTTACCACCACAAACCAATGCTGGCATTAAGATTGCACTGGATGAGTTGTACAAGGCCATTAATCAACAGGAAAACGCTCATCCAGATGCAGCGCTCCTAGTGGCCGGGGACTTTAATGCAGGGAAACTTAAATCCGTTCTACCTAATTTCTACCAGCATGTTAAATGTGCAACCAGAGGGAAAAAAACTCTAGACCACCTTTACTCCACACACAGAGACGCATACAAAGCTCTCCCTCGCCCTCCATTTGGCAAATCTGACCATAACTCTATCCTCCTGATTCCTGCTTATAAGCAAAAACTGAAGCAGGAAGCACCAGTGATTCGGTTAATAAAAAAGTGGTCAGATGATGCAGATGCTAAGCTACAGGACTGTTTTGCTAGCACAGACTGGAACATGTTCCGGGATTCTTCAGACAGCATTGAGGAGTACACCACATCAGTCACTGGCTTCATCAATAAGTGCATCGATGATGTCGTCCCCACAGTGACCGTACGTACATACCCCAACCAGAAGCCATGGATTACAGGAAACATCCGCACTGAGCTAAAGGGTAGAGCTGCCGCTTTCAAGGAACGGGACTCTAACCCGGACGCTTATAAGAAATCCCGCTATGACCTCCGACGAACCATCAAACAGGCAAAGAGTCAATACAGGTCTAAGATTGAATCATACTACACTGGCTCTGACGCTCGTCGGATGTGGCAGGGCTTGAAAACTATTACAGACTACAAAGGGAAGCACAGCCGCGAGCTGCCCAGTGACACAAGCCTACCAGACGAGCTAAACCACTTCTATGCTCGCTTCGAGGCAAGCAACCCTGAAGCATGCATGAGAGCACCAGCTGTTCCGGATGACTATGTGATCACGCTCTCCGTAGCCGATGTGAGTAAGACTTTTAAGCAGGTCAACATTCACAAGGCCGCAGGGCCAGACGGATTACCAGGACGTGTACTCCGAGCATGTGCTGACCAACTGGCAAGTGTCTTCACTGACATTTTCAACATGTCCCTGACTGAGTCTGTAATACCAACATGTTTCAAGCAGACCACCATAGTCCCCGTGCCCAAGAACTCTAAGATAACCTGCCTAAATGACTACCGACCCGTAGCACTGACGTCTGTAGCCATGAAGTGCTTTGAAAGGCTGGTCATGGCTCACATCAACAGCATAATCCCAGAAACCCTAGACCCACTCCAATTTGCATACCGCCCCAACAGATCCACAGATGATGCAATCTCTATCGCACTCCACACTGCCCTTTCCCACCTGGACAAGAGGAACACCTACGTGAGAATGCTATTCATTGACTACAGCTCAGCATTCAACACCATAGTGCCCTCTAAGCTCATCACTAAGCTAAGGATCCTGGGACTAAACACCTCCCTCTGCAACTGGATCCTGGACTTCCTGACGGGCCGCCCCCAGGTGGTAAGGGTAGGTAACAACACATCTGCCACACTGATCCTCAACACGGGGGCCCCTCAGGGGTGCGTGCTCAGTCCCCTCCTGTACTCTCTGTTCACCCATGACTGCATGGCCAGGCACGACTCCAACACCATCATTAAGTTTGCCGACGACACAACAGTGGTAGGCCTGATCACCGACAACGATGAGACAGCCTATGGGGAGGAGGTCAGAGATCTGGCCGTGTGGTGCCAGGACAACAACCTCTCCCTCAACGTGACCAAGACAAAGGAGATGATTGTGGACTACAGGAAAAAAAAGAGGACTGAGCACGCCCCCATTCTCATCGACGGGGCTGTAGTGGAACAGGTTGAGAGCTTCAAGTTCCTTGGTGTCCACATCACCAACGAACTATCATGGTCCAAACACACCAAGACAGTCGTGAAGAGGGCACGACAAAGCCTATTCCCCCTCAGGAGACTAAAAAGATTTGGCATGGGTCCTCAGATCCTCAAAAAATTCTACAGCTGCACCATCGAGAGCATCCTGACTGGTTGCATCACCGCCTGGTATGGCAACTGCTTGGCCTCTGACCGCAAGGCACTACAGAGGGTAGTGCGTACGGCCCAGTACATCACTGGGGCAAAGCTTCCTGCCATCCAGGACCTCTATACCAGGCGGTGTCAGAGGAAGGCCCTCAAAATTGTCAAAGACTCCAGCCACCCTAGTCATAGACTGTTCTCTCTGCTACCGCATGGCAAGCGGTACCGGAGTGCCAAGTCTAGGTCCAAAAGACTTCTCAACAGCTTCTACCCCCAAGCCATAAGACTCCTGAACAGCTAATCATGGCTACCCGGACTATTTGCACTGCCCCCCCACCCCATCCTTTTTACGCTGCTGCTACTCTGTTAAGTATTTATGCATAGTCACTTTAACTCTACCCACATGTACATATTACCTCAACTACCTCAACTAGCCGGTGCCCCCGCACATTGACTCTGCAACGGTACCCCCCTGTATATATAGCCTCCCTACTGTCACTTTATTTTACTTCTGCTCTTTTTTTCTCAACACTTTTTTTGTTGTTGTTTTATTCTTACTTTTTTTGTTTAAAATAAATGCACTGTTGGTTAAGGGCTGTAAGTAAGCATTTCACTGTAATGTCTGCACCTGTTGTATTCGGCGCATGTGACCAATAAAATTTGATTTGATTTGATAGCTGAAGAAGTCTTATAGTATTTTCCAATGGAGGAAAGAGATCCAGTTTACATTAGGGACTCCCTGTACTGAGGTTAGGCAGGACTCTGCTTCTTGTAGTACTATATCCTGTTAATTTTGTCTTGTATTACTGTTATTAGTACTGTTATTAGTACTGTTATTAGTACTGTTATTAGTACTGCTATTAGTACTGTTATTAGTACTGTTATTAGTACTGTTATTAGTACTGTTATTAGTACTGCTATTAGTACTGCTATTAGTACTGTTATTAGTACTGTTATTAGTACTGCTATTAGTACTGCTATTAGTACTGTTATTAGTACTGTTATTAGTACTGTTATTAGTATTCTTATTAGTACTGTTATTAGTACTGCTATTAGTACTGTTATTAGTACTGTTATTAGGACTGTTATTAGGACTGTTATTAGTACTGCTATTAGTACTGTTATTAGTACTATTATTAGTACTGATATTAGTACTGATATTAGTACTGCTATTAAATCAAATGTATTGGTCACATACACATGGTTAGCAGATGTTTAGCGAAATGCTTGTGCTTCTAGTTTCTAGTTCCGACAGTGCAGCAATATCTAGCAAGTAATATCTAACAGTTCCACAACAAAAACCCAATACACAAGTCTAAGTAAAGGAATAAGAATATATAAATATATGGATGAGCAATGTCATTATCAGAGTGGCATAGGCTAAGATGCAATAGATAGTACAGAATACAGTATATACATATGAGATGTAATTGGTAGAGCACGGCGCTTGTAACGCCTGGGTAGTGGGTTCGATCCCCGGGACCACCCATGCAAAAATTTATGCACACATGACTGTAAGTCGCTTTGGATAAAAGCGTCTGCTAAATGGCATATTATTATATTATTATAGATGGGTAATGCAAGATATGTAAACCTAATTAAAGTGGCATTATTAAAATGACTAGTGTTCCCTTTATTAAAGTGGCCAGTGATTGTAGACAGCAGCCTCTCTATGCTAGTAACAGTCTGATGGC
Organism: Coregonus lavaretus; assembly: GCF_964263955.1. Lineage (NCBI taxonomy): Eukaryota > Metazoa > Chordata > Actinopteri > Salmoniformes > Salmonidae > Coregonus > Coregonus lavaretus. Next base: position 36,748 of record NW_028162338.1, on the reverse strand, counting down.
CTTGAGATAGAAGCTGTTTTTCAGTCTCTCTGTCCCAGCTTTGATGCACCTGTGCTGTCCTCTCCTTCTGGATGATAGCGGGGTGAACAGGCAGTGGCTCGGGTGGTTGATGTCCTTGATTATCTTTTTGGCCTTCCTGTGCTGTAGGTGTCCTGGAGGGCAGGCGGTTTGCTGCCGGTGATGCGTTGTGCAGACCGACCCTCTGGAGAGCCCTGTGGTTGCGGGCGGTGCAGTTGCCGTACCAGGCGGTGATGCAGCCTGACAGGATGCTCTCAATTGTGCATCTGTAAAAGTTTATGAGGGTTTTAGGTGCCAGGCCACATTTCTTCAGCCTCCTGAGGTTGAAGAGACGCTGTTACGCTTTCTTCACTACACTGTCTGTGTGGGTGGACCACAGTAGTGAGTCATTTAGCAGACACTCTTATCCAGAGAGACTACAGTAGTGAGTCATTTAGCAGACACTCTTATCCAGAGCGACTTACAGTAGTGAGTCATTTAGCAGACACTCTTATCCAGAGAGACTACAGTAGTGAGTCATTTAGCAGACACTCTTATCCAGAGAGACTACAGTAGTGAGTCATTTAGCAGACACTCTTATCCAGAGTGACTTACAGTAGTGAGTCATTTAGCAGACACTCTTATCCAGAGAGACTACAGTAGTGAGTCATTTAGCAGACACTCTTATCCAGAGAGACTACAGTAGTGAGTCATTTAGCAGACACTCTTATCCAGAGAGACTACAGTAGTGAGTCATTTAGCAGAAACTCTTATCCAGAGAGACTACAGTAGTGAGTCATTTAGCAGACACTCTTATCCAGAGAATATACAGTAGTGAGTCATTTAGCAGACACTCTTATCCAGAGCCACTACAGTAGTGAGTCATTTAGCAGACACTCTTATCCAGAGAGACTACAGTAGTGGGTCATTTAGCAGACACTCTTATCCAGAGAATATACAGTAGTGAGTCATTTAGCAGACACTCTTATCCAGAGAATATACAGTAGTGAGTCATTTAGCAGACACTCTTATCCAGAGAATATACAGTAGTGAGTCATTTAGCAGACACTCTTATCCAGAGCCACTACAGTAGTGAGTCATTTAGCAGACACTCTTATCCAGAGAGACTACAGTAGTGAGTCATTTAGCAGACACTCTTATCCAGAGAATATACAGTAGTGAGTCATTTAGCAGACACTCTTATCCAGAGCCACTACAGTAGTGAGTCATTTAGCAGACACTCTTATCCAGAGAGACTACAGTAGTGGGTCATTTAGCAGACACTCTTATCCAGAGAGACTACAGTAGTGAGTCATTTAGCAGACACTCTTATCCAGAGAGACCACAGTAGTGAGTCATTTAGCAGACACTCTTATCCAGAGAGACTACAGTAGTGAGTCATTTAGCAGACACTCTTATCCAGAGAGACTACAGTAGTGAGTCATTTAGCAGACACTCTTATCCAGAGCCACTACAGTAGTGAGTCATTTAGCAGACACTCTTATCCAGAGAGACTTACAGTAGTGAGTCATTTAGCAGACACTCTTATCCAGAGAGACTACAGTAGTGAGTCATTTAGCAGACACTCTTATCCAGAGAGACTACAGTAGTGAGTCATTTAGCAGACACTCTTATCCAGAGCGACTTACAGTAGTGAGTCATTTAGCAGACACTCTTATCCAGAGAGACTACAGTAGTGAGTCATTTAGCAGACACTCTTATCCAGAGCCACTACAGTAGTGAGTCATTTAGCAGACACTCTTATCCAGAGAGACTACAGTAGTGAGTCATTTAGCAGACACTCTTATCCAGAGAAACTACAGTAGTAAGAGCGGGTTCTATCAAACTAAGTTTGTTGTTCGTTTCAACTTCCCACTGTGCATGAAAAGTTGCAGTAGAACTGTTTCTTGATGAACTGTTTCAATAAGATGGTATGTTATTCCATGCTACTCAGACTTGCATGGTTTGACACCAATTTTGTCAGCATTTGTTTTATTTACTGGGCTATCTGGAGTGATCAGAGAGTAGACTAAAGAAGTGAAGTAGACAAACTGCCAGTGTTTTAAAGTTCTAGGAAATGAGTCTGTGTAGTGTCTAACCCCTGTTATAGTGAGTGGAGGATGTAGCTCAGTTGGTAGAGCATGGCGCTTGCAACGCCAGGGTTGTGGGTTCGTTTCCCACGGGGGGCCAGTATGAAAATGTATGCACTCACTTAACTGTAAGTCGCTCTGGATAAGAGCGTCTGCTAAATGACTAAAATGTAATGTAAATGTAGTGAGTCATTTAGCAGACACTCTTATCCAGAGAGTCTACAGTAGTGAGTCATTTAGCAGACACTCTTATCCAGAGAGACTACAGTAGTGAGTCATTTAGCAGACACTCTTATCCAGAGAGACTTACAGTAGTGAGTCATTTAGCAGACACTCTTATCCAGAGAGACTACAGTAGTGAGTCATTTCGCAGACACTCTTATCCAGAGAGAGTACAGTAGTGAGTCATTTAGCAGACACTCTTATCCAGAGAGACTACAGTAGTGAGTCATTTAGCAGACACTCTTACCCAGAGAGACTACAGTAGTGAGTCATTTAGCAGACACTCTTACCCAGAGAGACTACAGTAGTGAGTCATTTAGCAGACACTCTTGTCCAGAGCCACTACAGTAGTGAGTCATTTAGCAGACAGTCTTATCCAGAGAGACTACAGTAGTGAGTCATTTAGCAGACACTCTTATCCAGAGACTACAGTAGTGAGTCATTTAGCAGACACTCTTATCCAGAGACTACAGTAGTGAGTCATTTAGCAGTCACTCTTATCCAGAGACTACAGTAGTGAGTCATTTAGCAGACACTCTTATCCAGAGAGACTACAGTAGTGAGTCATTTAGCAGACACTCTTATCCAGAGAGACTACAGTAGTGAGTCATTTGGCACACACTCTTATCCAGAGACTACAGTAGTGAGTCATTTAGCAGTCACTCTTATCCAGAGACTACAGTAGTGAGTCATTTAGCAGACACTCTTATCCAGAGAGACTACAGTAGTGGGTCATTTAGCAGACACTCTTATCCAGAGCGACTTACAGTTAATACATTCATCTTAAGGTAAATAGGTAAGATACAGTTAGTGCTTTCATCTTGAGGTAGCAAGGAGGGGTATTGATGATGAAATGGCAAATATCTTTTGAGAAATGTTTTACAGGTTTATTTCTCATTTGATGAGAGAAATCATTCTTCAAAGCGATGTAATGAAATGCAACCTGAAAATATTATCACTGTTGTTATTCAATTTTGGAAGCTGATCCCCTTATTCTGCCGAGCCTGGTTCATTACACTGCTGTATGATAGGTTGTATTCTTAATAGAACAACAGTGGTTTAGAATCAGCTTTCACGGCCTGTTTTCCTTCTACACACACACACACACAAACACACACATACACACACGCACACGCACACACACACACACACACACACACACGCACACGCACACGCACACGCACACACACACACACGCGCACACACACACCACACACACGCGCACACACACACCACACACACGCGCACACACACACACACACCGCACACACACACACAGAAACAAACATGCCCACACTAAGAGCCTGTATCCTTTCTACTTAGCTGTTTGGTATTTAATTATTTCCCAAAAGCACCTTTCATTACCCATCATGCTAAAGTCTGTATACCTGTATATACAGTATACAGACCAAGGAAATCATGAAGGACCTCAGCCACCCGAGCCACGGCCTGTTCACCCTGCTACCATCTAGGAGATCATGAAGGACCTCAGCCACCCGAGCCACGGCCTGTTCACCCTGCTACCATCTAGGAGATCATGAAGGACCTCAGCCACCCGAGCCACGGCCTGTTCACCCTGCTACCATCTAGGAGATCATGAAGGACCTCAGCCACCCGAGCCACGGCCTGTTCACCCTGCTACCATCTAGGAGATCATGAAGGACCTCAGCCACCCGAGCCACGGCCTGTTCACCCTGCTACCATCTAGCACACTGAGACAGTACAGGTGCATCAAAGCTGGGACTGAGAGACTGATAAACAGCTTCTATCACCAGGCCATCAGACTGTTAAACAGCTTCTATCACCAGGCCATCAGACTGTTAAACAGCTTCTATCACCAGGCCATCAGACTGTTAAACAGCTTCTATCTCCAGGCCATCAGACTGATAAACAGCTTCTATCTCCAGACCATCAGACTGATAAACAGCTTCTATCACCAGGCCATCAGACTGATAAACAGCTTCTATCACCAGGCCATCAGACTGTTAAACAGCTTCTATCTCCAGGCCATCAGACTGATAAACAGCTTCTATCTCCAGACCATCAGACTGATAAACAGCTTCTATCACCAGGCCATCAGACTGATAAACAGCTTCTATCTCCAGGCTGTCAGGAGTTGCTATGGTAGGTGTGGTGTGGAATCAGGCGCAGGAGGCAGAAATAAAGTCCAACAAAAATACTTTAGTAGATATCAACAAATAATATCCAAAACCAGCCCGGAGGCGAGAAAAGCGCGCACAGGCGTACAACAAACGGGCGCAATCAACAAGTGCGTAATCTACTCCTAAAACACAAACAAGGAGGAAAGCACAAAATAGCGCACCAAGAACAGGTAGCGCAGCAACACGACATGGAACAATTACACACAACACCTAACTAACAACAAGGAAACTAAATAGGGTGCTTAATGAGACATAACACAAAACAGGTGTGACAAACAGACAAAACCAATCAAACAAGAAACATAGAGCGGTGGCAGCTAGTACTCCGGAGACGACGACCGCCGAAACCTGCCCGAACAAGGAGGAGGGGCCGCCTCGGCCGAAACCGTGACAGTACCCCCCCCTTGACGCGCGGCTCCAGCCGTGCGCCGCCCCCGGCCTCGGGGACGACCAGGAGGACGCGGAGCAGGGCGCGTAGGATGACCACGATGGAATTCGGTCAGCAGGGACGGATCCAGAATGTCCCTCCTCGGCACCCAGCACCGCTCCTCCGGACCGTACCCCTCCCACTCCACGAGATATTGGAGACCCCCCATCCGGCATCTCGAATCCAGGATGGTCCGAACAGTGTACGCCGGAGCCCCCTCGATGTCCAACGGGGGCGGAGGAGTCTCCTCAATCTCAAAGTCCTGGAGTGGACCAGCTACCACCGGCCTGAGGAGAGACACATGGAACGAGGGGTTAATATTCTTGTAATCAATGGGCAGTTGTAACCTGTAACACACCTCGTTCAATCTCCTCAGGACTTTAAAAGGCCCCACAAACCGCCGACCCAGCTTCCGGCAGGGCAGGCGGAGGGGCAGGTTTCTGGTTGAGAGCCAGACTCGATCTCCAGGTGCGTACACTGGCCCCTCACTGCGGTGTAGGTCGGCGCTCGTCTTCTGTCGACGGATGGCTCGCTGCAGATGGACGTGTGCAGCGTTCCACGTCTCCTCCGAGCGCCGCACCCACTCATCCACAGCAGGGGCCTCGATCTGGCTCTCATGCCAAGGTGCCAGAACCGGCTGGTACCCTAACACACACTGGAAAGGGGTTAGTCTCGTGGAGGAGTGGCGGAGAGAGTTCTGTGCCATCTCGGCCCAGGGCACATATCTCGCCCACTCCTCCGGCCGGCCCTGACAATATGACCTCAGAAACCTACCCACATCCTGGTTGACTCGTTCGACCTGCCCATTACTCTCCGGGTGGTAACCCGAGGTAAGGCTCACCGAGACCCCCAACCGTTCCATAAAGGCTCTCCAGACTCTGGAGGTAAACTGGGGGCCTCGATCGGACACTATATCCTCGGGTACCCCGTAATGCCGGAAGACGTGAGTAAATAGAGCCTCAGCGGTCTGTAGGGCAGTAGGAAGACCCGGCATGGGAAGGAGACGACAGGCCTTCGAGAACCGATCCACAACGACCAGGATGGTGGTATTCCCTTGTGAGGAGGGAAGGTCGGTAACAAAATCCACCGAGAGGTGAGACCAGGGTCGTTGTGGAATGGGCAGGGGTTGTAATTTACCCCTGGGCAAGTGTCTGGGCGCCTTACACTGGGCACACACTGAGCAGGAGGAGACATAAACCCTCACATCCCTGGCTAACGTTGGCCACCAGTACTTCGTACTAAGGCAGTGCACTGTCCGGCCAATACCTGGATGTCCAGAGGAGGGGGACGTGTGAGCCCAATAAATCAGCCGATCCCGGACCTCGAGCGGGACGTACGTCCGACCCACCGGACACTGTGGAGGGCTAGGGTCGGTGCGTAATGCCCGCTCGATCTCCGCATCGACCTCCCACACCACCGGTGCCACCAGACAAGACTCCGGTAGTATGGGAATGGGCTCCACGCACCTCTCCTCCGTGTCATACCGCCGGGACAGGGCATCTGCCTTCCCGTTCTGGGACCCAGGGATGTAAGTGATCTTGAACACAAACCGGGCGAGAAACATAGTCCATCGAGCCTGGCGAGGATTCAGTCTCCTAGCTGCCCGAATGTATTCCAGGTTACGGTGGTCGGTCAGAATGAGGAAAGGGTGCTGAGCCCCCTCAAGCCAATGCCTCCACACCTTTAGGACCTGTACTACGGCTAACAGCTCCCTGTCCCCTACGTCATAATTCCGCTCCGCCGGACTGAGCTTCTTAGAATAAAAAGCACAGGGGCGGAGCTTAGGTGGTGTGCCAGACCGTTGTGAAAGAACTGCCCCGATACCGGCCTCAGACGCGTCCACCTCAACTTGGAAGGGTAAAGTGGGATCCGGGTGCGCCAGCACTGGAGCCGAGGTAAACAGGTCCTTCAGTCTCCCAAAAGCCCTGTCCGCCTCAGCCGACCACTGCAAGCGCACCGGACCCCCCTTCAGAAGAGACGTTATGGGAGCTGCCACCTGTCCAAAACCCCGGATAAACCTCCGGTAGTAATTCACAAAACCCAAGAACCGCTGCACCTCTTTAACCGTAGTTGGGGTTTGCCAATTACGCACGGCGGACACTCGGTCCACCTCCATTCTCACCCCTGACGCAGACAACTGGTAACCCAAAAAGGAGACTGACTCCTGAAAGAACAGACATTTCTCGGCTTTGACATACAGGTCATGCTCCAACAGTCTCCTCAATACCCTGCGCACCAGGGCTACATGCTCGGCCCGAGTAGAACTGTACACAAGAATATCATCTATGTACACCACTACTCCCTGCGCCTGCATGTCCCGGAAAATCTCATCTACAAAAGATTGGAAGACTGATGGAGCATTCATTAACCCATATGGCATGACGAGATACTCGTAATGGCCGGAGGTAGTACTAAATGCTGTCTTCCACTCATCGCCCTCCCTAATGCGCACCAAGTTATATGCGCTCCTGAGGTCCAATTTTGTGAAGAACCGTGCCCCGTGTAATGACTCCGTCATGGTCGCAATCAGCGGGAGTGGATAACTATATTTCACAGTCACCTGATTGAGACCGCGGTAATCAATACACGGACGCAAACCTCCATCCTTTTTCTTCACAAAAAAGAAGCTCGAGGACGCGGCCCAGTGCCCTCTGCCCAGTACCCTGCCCTCTGCCCAGTACCCTACTCTGCCCCTCAGTCACTCTCACTAGCCAGCTACCACCCGGTACTCTACCCTGCACCTTAGAGACTGCTGCCCTATGTATAGAGTCATTGAACACTGGTCACTTTAATAATGTTTACATACGCTTTATATATTTACTGCTATACTATATTGTATGTTTGATTATTTTTTTTAAATGTAAATTATTGAGTGGTTGTTGACATTTACTGCATTGATAAGAATGTTGTTGCACCTGCTAAACTGTGTACACGGCCAATAACATTTGCTTTGATTTATATCTGCCCTGTAGCAACAGTATCATCATGCTACAGTATATCTGCCCTGTAGCAACAGTATCATCATGCTACAGTATATCTGCCCTGTAGCAACAGTATCATCATGCTACAGTATATCTGCCCTGTAGCAACAGTATCATCATGCTACAGTATATCTGCTCTGTAGCAACAGTATCATCATGCTACAGTATATCTGCTCTGTAGCAACAGTATCATCATGCTACAGTATATCTGCCCTGTAGCAACAGTATCATCATGCTACAGTATATCTGCTCTGTAGCAACAGTATCATCATGCTACAGTATATCTGCTCTGTAGCAACAGTATCATCATGCTACAGTATATCTGCTCTGTAGCAACAGTATCATCATGCTACAGTATATCTGCTCTGTAGCAACAGTATCATCATGCTACAGTATATCTGCTCTGTAGCAACAGTATCATCATGCTACAGTATATCTGCCCTGTAGCAACAGTATCATCATGCTACAGTATATCTGCTCTGTAGCAACAGTATCATCATGCTACAGTATATCTGCTCTGTAGCAACAGTATCATCATGCTACAGTATATCTGCTCTGTAGCAACAGTATCATCATGCTACAGTATATCTGCTCTGTAGCAACCGTATCATCATGCTACAGTATATCTGCTCTGTAGCAACAGTATCATCATGCTACAGTATATCTGCTCTGTAGCAACAGTATCATCATGCTACAGTATATCTGCTCTGTAGCAACAGTATCATCATGCTACAGTATATCTGCCCGGTCGCCAGGGATTTTTCTGCCATTGTAGTCCTTGGCTGGTCTGCCTAAGATTTGTTTTGGTACACCTAAGTCCAAATTGTGTAATAAATAAAATTAAAATGTACATGCATTTTCAGGATGGAAAAACATTTTCAGTGTAAACTTAAACGACTAAAATCAGATATGAAATATGTAGAAAAGATAACGGACCTACATATTTTTAATCTTCCTACACCGATTTTGAGTTTCTGATTTAACAGATCCTGACTGAGGTTCTAATTTAACAGATCTATAGATCTAGATCCATAGTGTTGAGGATTTGATCTTGATCTTAAGGGGTCTTAAGTATTAAAATATGTAAAATGTTCATTCTGGAGGTATTTTGTGCAGCAGCAGTTGTAAGAATGCATCTGTATGTGTTGATAAACAACAACAAGGAGAACACCATGAGACTGTTGATAAACAACAACAAGGAGAACACCATGAGACCGTTGATAAACAACAACAAGGAGAACACCATGAGACTGTTGATAAACAACAACAAGGAGAACACCATGAGACCGTTGATAAACAACAACAAGGAGAACACCATGAGACCGTTGATAAACAACAACAAGGAGAACACCATGAGACTGTTGATAAACAACAACAAGGAGAACACCATGAGACCGTTGATAAACAACAACAAGGAGAACACCATGAGACCGTTGATAAACAACAACAAGGAGAACACCATGAGACTGTTGATAAACAACAACAAGGAGAACACCATGAGACCGTTGATAAACAACAACAAGGAGAACTTCTTTCTTTCTTTCTTTCTTTCTTTCTTTCTTTCTTTCTTTCTTTCTTTCTTTCTTTCTTTCTTTCTTTCTTTCTTTCTTTCTTTCTTTCTTTCTTTCTTTCTTTCTTTCTTTCTTTCTTTCTTTCTCTCTCAATTATATCCAATTCAAATGGCTTTATTGGCATGGGAAACATATGCAAGTGAAATAGATAATAAACAAAAGTGAAATAAACAATCAAAAATGAACACGCTCTCTCTCTCCATCTTTGTCTCCCTCTCCCTCTCTCTCTCTCTCTCTCCATCTCTCAGTCTCTCTCTCTATCTCTCTCTCCCACCTCTCTCTCCTACCCCCTCCTCTATGGTTCTCTAAAGTATATTTAGTGGAGCATGTGGGAGTCATTAGCCCCCAGCCAGCCTGCAGTAGGTAGGCTGGCCTACACATGAGACTCAGCATCATCATATGGAACATATTAGCCCCAGTTAGAGGAGAGGACAGCAATACTGTTTTAACAGGGCAGCAACTTCACCCAAGAGCAAGAAGAGATGAGCTCTCTCTCTCTCTCTCTCTCTCGCTCTCTCGCTCTCTCTCTCTCTCTCTCTCTCTCTCTCCACCCCCTCTCTTTATTTCTCTCTCTCTCTCTCTCTCCCTCGCTCTCCCCCCACCCCCCTTTCTCTCTCTCTCTCCCTCTCTCTCCCTCTCTCTCTCGCTCTCCCCCCACCCCCCTCTCTTTCTTTCTCTCTCTCTCTCTCTCGCTCTCCCCCCACCCCCCCCTCTCTTTCTTTCTCTCTCGCTCTCCCCCCACCCCCCCTCTCTTTCTTTCTCTCTCTCTCTCTCTCTCTCCCCCTCTCTCGGTGCCACCAACTGACTAGAAAGCCTCCTTCCATATTGTTTTGTCTTGAGTTTGACAGTGGTCACATTTTCCCAGCCTCATCCCCAGCTAGCACATTTGGTTCCTTGGAAGTTCTGGGAACGAAGCGCGTTCCTCATTTCACCTGTCACATTATTTGACATTAAGAAAGTTACTGTAGTCCCCCAGAACTTTTTTGTTAACTTTTTTCTTTAGCTCCATGCACAGATAGGTCACATGTCAATTCATTTCCTTAGGCTTTAATCATGCAAACCCATTTATTTTATTGTGACACGGCATTAGTGAGATTCGAACCTATAATCTTCTGTTGTTTATCCAAATCAAATCAAATGTTATTTGTCACATACACGTGTTTAGCAGATGTTATTGCGGGTATAGTGAAATGCTTGTGCTTCTAGCTCCGACAGTGCAGTAATATCTAACAAGTAATATCTAACTATTTCACAACATACAGTTGATGTCGGAAGTTTACATACACTTAGTTTGGAGTCATTAAAACTCGTTTGTCAACCACTCCACAAATTTTACATACACTTAGTTTGGAGTCATTAAAACTCGTTTGTCAACCACTCCACAAATTTCTTTTTAACAAACTATAGTTTTGGCAAGTCGGTTAGGACATCTACTTTGTGCATAACACAAGTAATTTTTCCAACAACTGTTTACAGACAGATTATTTCACTTATAATTAACTGTATCACAATTCCAGTGGGTCAGAAGTTTACATACACTAAGTTGACTGTACCTGTGGATGTATTTCAAGACCTACCTTCAAACTCAGTGCCTCTTTGCTTGACATCATGGGAAAATCAAAAGAAATCAGCCAAGACCTCAGACATTTTTTTTGTAGACCTCCACAAGTCTGGTTCATCATTGGGAGCAATTTCCAAACGCCTGAAGGTACCACGTTCATCTGTTCAAACAATAGTATGCAGGTATAAACACTATGGGACCACGCAGCTGTCACACCGCTCAGGAAGGAGATGCGTTCTGTCTCCTAGAGATTTACGTGCTTTGGTGCGAAAAGTGCAAATAAATCCCAGAACAACAGCAAAGGACCTTGTGAAGATGCTGGAGGAAATAGGTACAAAAGTATCTATATCCACAGTAAAACAAGTCCTATATCGACATAACCTGAAAGGCCGCTCAGCAAGGAAGAAGCCACTGCTCCAAAACCGCCATAAAAAAGCCAGACTACGGTTTGCAACTGCACATGGGGACAAAGATCGTACTTTTTGGAGAAATGTCCTCTGGTCTGATGAAACAAAAATAGAACTGTTTGGCCATAATGACCATCGTTAAGTTTGGAGGAAAAAGGTATCTTGCAAGCCGAAGAACACCATCCCAACCTTGAAGCACGGGGGTGGCAGCATCATGCTGTGGGGGTGCTTTGCTGCAGGAGGGACTGGTGCACTTCACAAAATAGATGGCATCATGAGGAAGGAAAATTATGTGGATATATTGAAGCAACATCTCAAGACATCAGTCAGGAAGTTAAAGCTTGGTCGCAAATGGGTTTTCCAAATGGACAATGACCCCAAGCATACTTCCAAAGTTGTGGCAAAATGGCTTAAGGACAACAAAGTCAAGGTATTGGAGTGGCCATCACAAAGCCCTGACCTCAATCCTATAGACAATTTGTGGGCAGAACTGAAAAAATGTGTGCGAGCAAGGAGGCCTACAAACCTGACTCAGTTACATCAGCTCTGTCAGGAGGAATGGGCCAAAATTCACCCAACTTTTTGTGGGAAGCTTGTGGAAGGCTACCCGAAACGTTAGACCCAAGTTAAACAATTTAAAGGCAATGCTACCAAATACTAATTGAGTGTATGTAAAACTTCCGACCCCACTGGGAATGTGATGAAAGAAATAAAAGTTGAAATCTCTACATGTCACGAATTCAGCCGAGGCTGCCCCTCCTCCTTGCTCGGGCAGGTTTCGGCGTTCGTCGTCACCGTCTTACTAGCCACTACCGCTCCATTTATCATCACTCCATTTGTCTTGTCTTGTCAATCACACACACCTGGTAGTCATTCCCTCATTAGTCTGTGTATAAGTGTTCCCTCTGCCCCTCCTTGTCCTTTGTGAGTGATTGTTCATTGTGAGAGTTAGTAGCTCAGTTGAGCTACTCTTTCCTTGTATGTAGCCAAGGTGGATTTTTCCCTTGTGCTAGTTTCGTTTTGACTCTTGCTGCGCTTTAGTCATGTACACTGAATAAACTCTGGATTTCGATGTTTTACCTCCTGCGCCTGACTCCGTCATTCACACCTCGTCACAAACTACTATTATTCTGACATTTCACATTCTTAAAATAAACTGACCGAAGACAGGGAATTTTTACTAGGATTAAATGTCAGGAGTTTTGAAAAACTGAGTTTAAATGTATTTGGCTAAGGTGTATGTAAACTTCCGACTTCAACTGTATACCCAATACACACAAATCTAGTAAGGAATGGAATTTAAGAATATATACAGTGGGGGAAAAAAGTATTTAGTCAGCCACCAATTGTGTATGTTCTCCCACTTAAAAAGATGAGAGAGGCCTGTAATTTTCATCATAGGTACACGTCAACTATGACAGACAAAATGAGGAAAATAAATTCCAGAAAATCACATTGTAGGATTTTTTATGATTTTATTTGCAAATTATGGTGGAAAATAAGTATTTGGTCAATAACAAAAGTTTCTCAATACTTTGTTATATACCCTTTGTTGGCAATGACACAGGTCAAACGTTTTCTGTAAGTCTTCACAAGGTTTTCACACACTGTTGCTGGTATTTTGGCCCATTCCTCCATGCAGATCTCCTCTAGAGCAGTGATGTTTTGGGGCTGTCGCTGGGCAACACAGACTTTCAACTCCCTCCAAAGATTTTCTATGGGGTTGAGATCTGGAGACTGGCTAGGCCACTCCAGGACCATGAAATGCTTCTTACGAAGCCACTCCTTCATTGCCCGGGCGGTGTGTTTGGGATCATTGTCATGCTGAAAGACCCAGCCACGTTTCATCTTCAATGCCCTTGCTGATGGAAGGAGGTTTTCACTCAAAATCTTACGATACATGGCCCCATTCATTCTTTCCTTTACACGGATCAGTTGTCCTGGTCCCTTTGCAGAAAAACAGCCCCAAAGCATGATGTTTCCATCCCCATGCTTCACAGTAGGTATGGTGTTCTTTGGATGCAACTCAGCATTCTTTGTCCTCCAAACACGACGAGTTGAGTTTTTACCAAAAAGTTATATTTTGGTTTCATCTGACCATATGACATTCTCCCAATCCTCTTCTGGATCATCCAAATGCACTCTAGCAAACTTCAGACGGGCCTGGACATGTACTGGCTTAAGCAGGGGGACACGTCTGGCACTGCAGGATTTGAGTCCCTGGCGGCGTAGTGTGTTACTGATGGTAGGCTTTGTTACTTTGGTCCCAGCTCTCTGCAGGTCATTCACTAGGTCCCCCCGTGTGGTTCTGGGATTTTTGCTCACCGTTGTTGTGATCATTTTGACCCCACGGGGTGAGATCTTGCGTGGAGCCCCAGATCGAGGGAGATTATCAGTGGTCTTGTATGTCTTCCATTTCCTAATAATTGCTCCCACAGTTGATTTCTTAAAACCAAGCTGCTTACCTATTGCAGATTCAGTCTTCCCAGCCTGGTGCAGGTCAACAATTTTGTTTCTGGTGTCCTTTGACAGCTCTTTGGTCTTGGCCATAGTGGAGTTTGGAGTGTGACTGTTTGAGGTTGTGGACAGGTGTCTTTTATACTGATAACAAGTTCAAACAGGTGCCATTAATACAGGTAACGAGTGGAGGACAGAGGAGCCTCTTAAAGAAGAAGTTACAGGTCTGTAAGAGCCAGAAATCTTGCTTGTTTGTAGGTGACCAAATACTTATTTTCCACCATAATTTGCAAATAAATTCATTACAAATCCTACAGTGTGATTTTCTGGATTTTTTTTCCTCAATTTGTCTGTCATAGTTGACGTCTACCTATGATGAAAATTACAGGCCTCTCTCATCTTTTTAAGTGGGAGAACTTGCACAATTGGTGGCTGACTAAATACTTTTTTTCCCCACTGTACATATATGGACAAGCAATGACAGAGCGGCATGGACTAAGATACAGTAGAATATTATAGAATAGAATGCAGTATATACATATGAGATGAGTAGTGCAAGATATGTAAACATTATTAAAGTGACTAGTGTTCCATTTCTTAAAGTGGCCAGTGATTTCAATAGGCAGCAGCAGCCTCTAATGTGCTAGTGATGGCTATTTAACAGTCTGATGGCCTTGAGATAGAAGCTGTTTTTCATTCTCTCGGTCCCAGCTTTGATGCATCTGTACTGACCTCGCCTTCTGGATGATAGCGGGTTGAACAGGCAGTGGCTCGGGTGGTTGAAGCCCTTGATGATCTTTTTGGCCTTCCTGTGACATCGGGTGCTGTAGGTGTCTTGGAGGGCGGGTAGTTTGCCGTACCAGGCGGTGATACACCCCTACAGGATGCTCTCAATTGTGCATCTGTAAAAGTTTGTGAGGGTTTTAGGTGCCAAGACAAATTTCTTCAGCCTCCTGAGGTTGAAGAGGCTCTGTTGCGCCTTCTTCACAACACTGTCTGCGTGGGTGGACCATTTCAGTTTGTCAGTGATGTGTACGCCAAGGAACTTGAAGCTTTCCACCTTCTCCACTGCGGTCCCATCAATGTGGATAGGGGGGTGCACCCTCTGCTGTTTCCTGAAGTCCACGATCATCTCCTTTGTTTTGTTGATGTTGAGTGAGAGGTTATTTTCCTGGCACCACACTCCCAGAGCCCTCACCTCCTCCCTGTAGGCGGTCTCGTCATTGTTGGTAATCAAGCCTACTACTGATGTGTCGTCTGCAAACTTGATGATTGAGTTGGAGGCGCACGTGGCCATGCAGTCATGGGTGAACAGGGAGTACAGGAGGGGGCTGAGCACGCACCCTTGTGGGGCCCCTGTGTTGAGGATCAGCAAAGTGGAGTTTCCTACCTTCACCACCTGGGGGCGGCCCAGTCAGGAAGTCCAGGACCCAGTTGCACAGGGCGGGGTTCAGACCCAGGGCCTCAAGCTTAATGATGAGCTTGGAGGGTGGAATTAATCCATGGAATTAGTTCACTGAACCACCAGGATGGAGCTAGCATGCCATGTTTTTTTTTATGCATACAAAGCTGTTCATTTTAGTCTATTCAAACATACCCCATTTCAAAGGAAACAAGAACTCATTAAGACCAGGTGTGGTTAATTAGTGGGCGCGGCCAACACACCTGAACACACTTAAGAACACACAAGATAGAGTTTTGTTGATGCTGAGAACGGAATGTACATGTTTTTAAATAACATTATTAGAATGTTCTCTGAACGTAACAAAAGTTTTCTTGTGTTCTTTTAATGGAACGTTTTCTTCACGTTCTCGGAACAATTTGAGAACCTGACTTTAAATAGAACCACGAGGACACCTGTAGGAAACGTTACGCTGAAGTACTGAAATTCCCACAGAAGAACGACGTTTCTTAACGTTCTCTGAACTATTTGAGAACATTCCCAATGTTAAACCAGTTAGAGAACGTTTCTTAGAACATTACCAAAAATAGAAATGAAATGTAATCATGTTCTAGCTTTAGGAAAGGAAACGTTCTATTAAAGTAACGAAATACCAAGAAAATAACTTTTTTTTTTTTTTGTCAAGTTCTTTAAAATGTGCTGAGAATGTTCCAAAGCCAAGCAACTATCCTGCACCATTCCCAGAACGTTGTGGGAAGGTTGTATGCAAAATAACCAGAGGACAACCATGCTATCACCAAGCCCTATGAAACATATTTTTCTAAGAATGTTATATGCTAGCTGCTATATAAAACAGTTGAAGACTCATGTCCCCTATAAAGCTGCCTCTTTATCTGCTCAAATAAATATATACGGTTCTCAGAATGTTATGTGCTAGCTGGAATCCTTTGCATTGTCAATTAGGTGGGAAGGTCAGGCTGTTGAAATGGCCGTTTGAGCCTATAAGACATCCATTCTTTCAGTAGTTTTTTTCCCCTCACACTATCTTTATGTCGTCTTCAGTAAACGTATGAGTTTACATACATTATGCCAAAGCGGGTCGATCACCCGTTGAGTAGTGTTCTCTCATGTGTCTGTCAACAGTAAAACATTTTCTTCTGTCCATCAAGTCATTTGTTATCCTCTTACTGCACTGTTCCCCAGGGGCGTAGAAAACAACAACCATGCCTCATCGGCAGGTCATCCTGCATTTTGCATGGCAGGTCACTCAAGCGCACACGCACACAAACACACACACACACACAACACACACACACACACACACACACACACACACACACACACACACACACACACACACACACACACACACACTCTACTCTACTCTATAATAACACTAGTAAACACAGAGAGAGAGACTGAGTGCATCTGGAATGGCACCCTATTCCCTATGTAGTGCACTACTTTATGTAGCCCTCCATAGGGCTCTGCTCAACGTTAGTGCACTACTTTATGTAGCCCTCCATAGGGCTCTGCTCAACGTTAGTGCACTACTTTATGTAGCCCTCCATAGGGCTCTGCTCAACGTTAGTGCACTATGTAGGGAATAGACTCAGAGTCATATCCACACACACACACACACACACACACACACTGAGACAGGCGTTTTAAAGGCACAGTCAGCAATATGACGTCATCGTACACAGCGGGGATACTTCCTGGTTTTCAGACATCAACAACAACAGAACTCCGATCTGCCCAGACTATTGGTCCCGTACATACTGTACATGCAGTGCTCCATTAACATCATTCTACATGGTCTTCCCCATAGCAGTTACTGTCCTGCATCTCACAAGACTGTGTTAGCACGCTGAGCTAATGCCCATGTACTAGCTTTAGGCAGCTAACACAAGTCTGCAGGTTTCAGGCAAAGTTACTCATCAACACAACAAGTGTGGTTTACTTAACCATCTCCATTAATATATGGCACTTAAAAGTGTCTGCCAGGTGCCATATATTAATGGAGATAAAAGTGTCTGCCAGGTGCCATATATTAATGGAGATAAAAGTGTCTGCCAGGTGCCATATATTAATGGAGATAAAAGTGTCTGCCAGCTGCCATATATTAATGGAGATAAAAGTGTCTGCCAGGTGCCATATATTAATGGAGATAAAAGTGTTTTCGTACAGTATTACTGAACGTACCATTCTACTGTAAGCTTACAGTAATACTGTAACATAAATTACATATGCAGTTCAGTACCGAATAAAAAAGAAAAATAACCTAAACATCTCTCCGCCGATCTGGATCTGGCCACAGGGCCTCGTCAACATCACAGGCTATATTTTCATTTGCAAGGCAACGTGGGAAGAATCTTTTGGAGCGACGAATCCACCCTTGTATGGATGCTGCTTCAATTTGATCACATGCTTCCACCATAGCTTGAATGAGGGCCATCTGGACACGGGGCCGGAGATCATAAACCTTCCACCGCCATGCTGAGAAGAACTCCTCGATGGGGTTTAGGAAGGGGGGAGTGTGGTGGAAGGTATTGAACTGTAAATTGTGGGTGTTGATGAAACCAGTTTTGGACCAGAGCAGAATGATGGAAAGCTACATTGTCCCGGACGACAATGCATCTGGTCCCTTTTGGTTTGCTGCTGTGATAATATTGTGTAATCTGTCAAAAAATGTAAGAATGAGGTCAGTGTTATAAGGACCCAAGTTGGCATGGCGGTGGAGGACCCCCATTCTGTGTAATGGCAGCACAAAGGGTAATGTTACCCCCACGTTTCCCTGGTACATTAACAATAGCCATGTGGACAATGATGTTTCTTCCCCTTCTTCTCACTGTTGTCAGGTTAAATCCAGCCTCATCAATGAGTATATAAACTCATGCGGGACTTCCTCCGCATCCATTTGCAAAACTCTCTGAAATACAGCAAAAGATCACGTTGTGTAGATCAATGTACTATAGGTCTGCTATACAGGAAAATGACATGTACAGTAGGGGTGTAACGATTCGTTTTAACAACGATTCGATTTGTATCACGATTCGTGGTTGTCGATACGATTCAAGGACGATATTGGTTCATTTAGAACGATACGATCCGAAACGATTCAGTGACTTGAAATCGATTCAGTAACCTTTTAGCCAAAAATTCAACCAGTGTGACTGAAATAAATACCTGGATACTGGACAGTGCAGGTGAAGTTTCCTAGATTCCTGTTTCTTGTAAGGACCGCAATGGTGGCTTGATAATTTCTCGCTCGTCGGCTTCTCCTCTGTCGTCCGCCATGCTATGTTTTGTTGTCTTTGCGCCTTTGCGCTGCTGCTGGCGCGATGACGTCACGGATAGGCAGACTGAATCGAGTAATGTTTAAAGCCTTTATCATTAAAAGTGCTAAGAAAAAACATCCATATAAAGTCTGACGTGCTTAAATCCAATGGGTTATTTCCTAGTATCGATACAATCGATTTATTACATTTTAAAACGATGTTAGATTGATATATGTTGTCCAAAAGGCCAACTCGCCGAGCACAGATCGATGTAGTTGGATCATAGGAATATAAATCGATACATCGATGTAGTAGATGGATCGTTACACCCCTAATGTACAGTAAAAAAGGTTATGTGTGCAGTACACAATACTACAGTCAGTGAACAAAACGTACCACCACATATTCACGCCGCAGGCCTTTCACCCTGTCTGAATTTCTTTCAAATGGCACTTTATACAGTTGTTTCATCAGAACTTGATGTTTTTTTAAGGAAACGGGTTATTGTTGACAGAGAGACCTGTTTATTATTGAAAATTCGGTGATCATTGACAATATGGGCTTGAATTTCTCTAAGTCTGATTGCATTATTGGCCAAAACGAGGTTTATGATCTCTCTCTCTTGCTCCTGTGTGAATATGGGGCCCCTCCCTCCTTGGTGTTCTCGACGTTCAATCCTATGTTGGCCAAACAAAATATATGTAGCTTACTGTAAAATGATACACGAATAGATACCAAAAACTGTTGATATAGTACATGCAGTAAGTTTCTCGCTCTTGGCGAAATGTCCGAGCTATTGATGCCACCGTGTACCTGCTGAGGTTAGGCTGTACTCTCAGTCCAGCCCTCCCTCAGTGTTAGTCCGTGGTTTATTACATGGTCCACAATTGTAGCACGAATATCGTTACACAGATTTGGTTGTCTTCTTCTTTGTGCATGTCCTACCCCTCCTCCAGGTCTTCCTCTCCCTCTCCCCTCTTCCTCTTCCTCTTCCTCTGACACCGTCCATTTTTTTTTGAAGACAGGTGAACTTACCTGTTGCCTTTTTATCGTGCTTAAACCTGATTGGTGTGTCTACAATTAAGCGCCAGTACTGGTGGCTGTGTTTAACCAATTGGTTCATTTGAAAGCCTTTGCTTTGAAATTGCAAGGAAATGACATCATGATACATTTCTGTGTCAAATGCATACAAGTGTGTTTAGTGTTTTGCAAATCACTGTGTGTAATGTTTTGCAGAAAAGTGTGAAGCTGACAATGTGCTTACAGTTGTGCAAATCTAGGCCGGTGTTTTGCTCCTTGAGTGTAAGGTTTTGCTAATTGTGTGAAATATATGGCACTTAGCAGACACCTTTATCCAAACAGACTTACAGTGCAGCGAGTGGACACATTCTTATTCGATCCCTTTCGGAAATAGAACCGATGACCTTAGTGGTGTTGCATAAGCATTAACACTGCAGCACATTGACCAATTAAAGATTAGTGTCCAGCAGAGCGAACTGAAACAGATTGCATCTATCTGCCTGTGGCGTCATCATTTTCTCATTAGCCCAGTCAGTCTATTCTATTCTCTCTGGGCTCTAGGCACTGTGGGCATTGAACCATTGACTGTGGAATGAAAGAAAAGCAGTCATTAATCACAGTGATAAATCACACACCTCTCTCTACCACTGTTCGTTACAACTCCCATGTTTAATTCTTACCTTGGTGTGACAGAAGAAGTGCTGCTTCAAAAGCAAACAGGAGGTTTGAGACAGACCACCAGCTGGATCTGAAATGCTTCTGAGTTGTTATATAACCTTGACTGACCTATCTGTCTGCCCCCCCCCAGGCCCGTCCTCTTCCAGTCCTCGGCTGATGACTAAGAGCCTATCCCTGGATCCTGGTGCTCACGGTGCCTGCCTCGGGGCCCATGACGATGACTCAGACACCCGGACCCCTCGCCTCAGCTCAGACCCCGGACCCCTAACCTCCGGGTCCCTGGGCCTGCACCCCTCCGTGCCCCTGCTGCACCTCGCTGGACACGGCTGTAATGGAGGAGACCATGAGAGTGGAACTCTTCAAGAAGTGAAGACACGCCCTCCCTTACCTGGTCCTAAACCACAAGGTACCGTCGCTGCCTTACCAATATAAACTATAAAATCTTGGTTTCACAATGAGTAACCAAAGGAGGACAATAAATAGACATTACATTGCTCGCTGTGATGTAACACTGTAATTACTGTAGTTTAAATAAATAAGTATTAGGTCAAATATGAAGATGACCAACACCTTGTACAGTGAGGGAAAAAAGTATTTGATCCCCTGCTGATTTTGTACATTTGCCCACTGACAAAGAAATTATCAGTCTATAATTTTAATGGTAGGTTTATTTGAACAGTGAGAGACAGAATAACAACAAAAAAATCCAGAAAAACGCATGTCAAAAATGTTATAAATTGATTTGCATTTTAATGAGGGAAATAAGTATTTGACCCCCTCTCAATCAGAAAGATTTCTGGCTCCCAGGAGTCTTTTATACAGGTAACGAGCTGAGATTAGGAGCACACTCTTAAAGGGAGTGCTCCTAATCTCAGCTTGTTACCTGTATAAAAGACACCTGTCCACAGAAGCAATCAATCAATCAGATTCCAAACTCTTCATCATGGCCAAGACCAAAGAGCTCTCCAAGGATGTCAGGGACAACATTGTAGACCTACACAAGGCTGGAATGGGCTACAAGACCATCGCCAAGCAGCTTGGTGAGAAGGTGACAACAGTTGGTGTGATTATTCGCAAATGGAAGAAACACAAAATAACTGTCAATCTCCCTCGGCCTGGGGCTCCATGCAAGATCTTACCTCGTGGAGTTGCAATGATCATGAGAACGGTGAGGAATCAGCCCAGAACTACACGGGAGGATCTTGTCAATGATCTCAAGGCAGCTGGGACCATAGTCACCAAGAAAACAATTGATAACACACTACGGCGTGAAGGACTGAAATCCTGCAGCGCCCGCAAGGTCCCCCTGCTCAAGAAAGCACATATACAGGCCCGTCTGAAGTTTGCCAATGAACATCTGAATGATTCAAAGGAGAACTTTAGTTGGTTATACCTGGAGTACTTCTCCTGTCTTATCCAGTGTCCTGTGTGAATTTAAGTATGCTCTCTCTAATTCTCTCGTTCTCTCTTTCTCTCTGAGAACCTGAGCCCT
>NW_028162338.1:0-7500 GCF_964263955.1 Coregonus lavaretus | reverse complement strand
GAGGCCTACAAACCTGACTCAGTTACACCAGCTCTGTCAGGAGGAATGGACCAAAATTCACCCAACTTATTGTGGGAAGCTTGTGGAAGGCTACCCAAAACGTTTGACCCAAGTTAAACAATTTAAAGGCAATGCTACCAAATACTAATTGAGTGTATGTAAACTTCCGACCCACTGGGAACATGATGAAAGAAATAAAAGCTGAAATAAATCATTCTCTCTACTATTATTCTGACATTTCACATCCTTAAAATAAAGTGGTGATCCTAACTGACCTAAGGCTCACGGAGTCTGTACATAGTCAAAGCTTTCCTTAAATTGGGGTCAGTCACAGTGGTCAGGTATTCTGCCACTGTGTACTCTCTGTTTAGGGCCAAATAACATTCTAGTTTGCTCTGTTTTTTTGTTAATGCTTTCTAATGTGTCAAGTAATTATCTTTTTGTTTTCTCATAATTTGGTTGGGTTTAATTGTGTTGCTGTCCTGGGGCTCTGTGGGGTCTGTTTGTGTTTGTGAACAGAGCCCCAGAACCAGCTGGCTGAGGGGACTCTTCTCTAGGTTCAATCTCGCTGTAGGTGAGGGCTTTGTGATGGAATGTGTGGGCATCGCTTCCTTTTAGGTACCAGATCATCAGCAAACAGTAGACATTTGACTTCAGATTCTCTCTCTCTCTCTCTCTCTCTCTCTCTCTCTCTCTCTCTCTCTCTCTCTCTCTCTCTCTCTCTCTCTCTCTCTCTCTCTCTCTTCTCTCTCTCTCTCTCTCTCTCTCTGTCTCTGTCTCTGTCTCTCTGTCTCTCTCTGTCTCTGTCTCTGTCTCTGTCTCTGTCTCTGTCTCTCTCTCTCTCTCTCTCTCTCTCTCTCTCTCTCTCTCTCTCTCTCTCTCTCTCTCTCTCTCTCTCTCTCTCTCTCTCTCTCTCTCTCTCTCTCTCTCTCTCTCTCTCTCTCTCTCTCTCTCTGACCTATCCCAGCTGTCGGTGCAGCAGCGCGTGTTCAACATAGCCAATGAGCTCCTCCACACAGAGAAGGCCTACGTGTCTCGGCTGCACCTCCTGGACCAGGTGTTCTGCTCCTCCCTCCTAGAGGAGGCGCGCTCTCGCTCCTCCTTCCCTCTTGACGTGGTCATGGGTATCTTCTCCAACATCTGCTCTATATACTGTTTCCACCAGCAGTTCCTGCTCCCCGCCCTGGAGAAACGCATGGAGGAGTGGTGAGTTAAAACCCTGACCCCTGACCCCTAACCCCTGACCCCTGACCCCTGACCACTGACCCCTAACCTCTGACCCCTAACCCCTGACCCCTAACCCCTGACCCCTGACCCCTAACCCCTAACCCCTGACCCCTAACCCCTAACCCCTAACCCCTAACCCCTGACCCCTAACCCCTAACCCCTGACCCCTAACCCCTGACCCCTGACCCTAAGCCTTGGCCTAACCGAGACTAGGTCATATATACCCCTGATTGGTTAACCGGTGAGAGAGACTAGGTCATCCCCTGACTGGTTAACCAGTGAGAGAGACTAGGTCATACAGTGGGGAAAAAAAGTATTTAGTCAGCCACCAATTGTGCAAGTTCTCCCACTTAAAAAGATGAGAGAGGCCTGTAATTTTCATCATAGGTACACGTCAACTATGACAGACAAATTGAGGAAAAAACATTGAGAAAATCACATTGTAGGATTTTTTATGAATTTATTTGCAAATTATGGTGGAAAATAAGTATTTGGTCACCTACAAACAAGCAAGATTTCTGGCTCTCACAGACCTGTAACTTCTTCTTTAAGAGGCTCCTCTGTCCTCCACTCGTTACCTGTATTAATGGCACCTGTTTGAACTTGTTATCAGTATAAAAGACACCTGTCCACAACCTCAAACAGTCACACTCCAAACTCCACTATGGTCAAGACCAAAGAGCTGTCAAAGGACACCAGAAACAAAATTGTAGACCTGCACCAGGCTGGGAAGACTGAATCTGCAATAGGTAAGCAGCTTGGTTTGAAGAAATCAACTGTGGGAGCAATTATTAGGAAATGGAAGACATACAAGACCACTGATAATCTCCCTCGATCTGGGGCTCCACGCAAAATCTCACCCAGTGGGGTCAAAATGATCACAAGAACGGTGAGCAAAAATCCCAGAACCACACGGGGGGACCTAGTGAATGACCTGCAGAGAGCTGGGACCAAAGTAACAAAGCCTACCATCAGTAACACACTACGCCGCCAGGGACACAAATCCTGCAGTGCCAGACGTGTCCCCCTGCTTAAGCCAGTACATGTCCAGGCCCGTCTGAAGTTTACTAGAGTGCATTTGGATGATCCAGAAGAGGATTGGGAGAATGTCATATGTCATATGGTCAGATGAAACCAAAATAGAACTTGTCGTGTTTGGAGGACAAAGAATGCTGAGTTGCATCCAAAGAACACCATACCTACTGTGAAGCATGGGGGTGGAAACATCATGCTTTGGGGCTGTTTTTCTGCAAAGGGACCAGGACGACTGATCCGTGTAAAAGAAAGAATGAATGGGGCCATGTATTGTGTGATTTTGAGTGAAAACCTCCTTCCATCAGCAAGGGCATTGAAGATGAAACGTGGCTGGGTCTTTCAGCATGACAATGATCCCAAACACACCGCCCGGGCAACGAAGGAGTGGCTTCGCAAGAAGCATTTCAAGGTCCTGGAGTGGCCTAGCCAGTCTCCAGATCTCAACCCCATAGAAAATCTTTTGAGGGAGTTGAAAGTCTGTGTTGCCCAGCGACAGCCCCAAAACATCACTGCTCTAGAGGAGATCTGCATGGAGGAATGGGCCAAAATACCAGCAACAGTGTGTGAAAACCTTGTGAAGACTTACAGAAAACGTTTGACCTGTGTCATTGCCAACAAAGGGTATATAACAAAGTATTGAGAAACTTTTGTTATTGACCAAATACTTATTTTCCACCATAATTTGCAAATAAATTCATTAAAAATCCTACAATGTGATTTTCTGGATTTTCTTTCCTCATTTTGTCTGTCATAGTTGACGTGTACCTATGATGAAAATTACAGGACTCTCTCATCTTTTTAAGTGGGAGAACTTGCACAATTGGTGGCTGACTAAATACTTTTTTTCCCCACTGTATATACCCCTGATTGGTTAACCGGTGAGAGAGACTAGGTCATATATACCCCTGATTGGTTAACCGGTGAGAGAGACTAGGTCATCCCCTGATTGGTTAACCAGTGAGAGAGACTAGGTCATATATACCCCTGATTGGTTAACCAGTGAGAGAGACTAGGTCATATATACCCCTGATTGGTTAACCGGTGAGAGAGACTAGGTCATATATACCCCTGATTGGTTAACCAGTGAGAGAGACTAGGTCATCCCCTGACTGGTTAACCAGTGAGAGAGACTAGGTCATATATACCCCTGATTGGTTAACCGGTGAGAGAGACTAGGTCATATATACCCCTGATTGGTTAACCGGTGAGAGAGACTAGGTCATATATACCCCTGATTGGTTAACCAGTGAGAGAGACTAGGTCATATATACCCCTGATTGGTTAACCGGTGAGAGAGACTAGGTCATATATACCCCTGATTGGTTAACCGGTGAGAGAGACTAGGTCATCCCCTGATTGGTTAACCAGTGAGAGAGACTAGGTCATATATACCCCTGATTGGTTAACCAGTGAGAGAGACTAGGTCATATATACCCCTGATTGGTTAACCAGTGAGAGAGACTAGGTCATATATACCCCTGATTGGTTAACCGGTGAGAGAGACTAGGTCATATATACCCCTGATTGGTTAACCGGTGAGAGAGACTAGGTCATATATACCCCTGATTGGTTAACCGGTGAGAGAGACTAGGTCATATATACCCCTGATTGGTTAACCGGTGAGAGAGACTAGGTCATCCCCTAATTGGTTAACCAGTGAGAGAGACTAGGTCATCCCCTGATTGGTTAACCAGTGAGAGAGACTAGGTCATATATACCCCTGATTGGTTATTCGGTGAGAGAGACTAGGTCATATATACCCCTGATTGGTTAACCGGTGAGAGAGACTAGGTCATCCCCTGATTGGTTAACCAGTGAGAGAGACTAGGTCATATATACCCCTGATTGGTTAACCAGTGAGAGAGACTAGGTCATATATACCCCTGATTGGTTAACCGGTGAGAGAGACTAGGTCATATATACCCCTGATTGGTTAACCGGTGAGAGAGACTAGGTCATATATACCCCTGATTGGTTAACCGGTGAGAGAGACTAGGTCATATATACCCCTGATTGGTTAACCGGTGAGAGAGACTAGGTCATCCCCTGATTGGTTAACCAGTGAGAGAGACTAGGTCATCCCCTGATTGGTTAACCAGTGAGAGAGACTAGGTCATATATACCCCTGATTGGTTAACCAGTGAGAGAGACTAGGTCATATATACCCCTGATTGGTTAACCGGTGAGAGAGACTAGGTCATATATACCCCTGATTGGTTAACCGGTGAGAGAGACTAGGTCATATATACCCCTGATTGGTTAACCGGTGAGAGAGACTAGGTCATATATACCCCTGATTGGTTAACCGGTGAGAGAGACTAGGTCATCCCCTGATTGGTTAACCAGTGAGAGAGACTAGGTCATCCCCTGATTGGTTAACCAGTGAGAGAGACTAGGTCATATATACCCCTGATTGGTTAACCGGTGAGAGAGACTAGGTCATATATACCCCTGATTGGTTAACCGGTGAGAGAGACTAGGTCATCCCCTGATTGGTTAACCAGTGAGAGAGACTAGGTCATCCAGTGCATTCAGAAAGTATTCAGACCCCTTGACTTTTTCCACATTTTGTTACGTTACAGCCTTATTCTAAAATAAGGTAGAGCATGGTGCTTGTAACGCCAGGGTAGTGGGTTCGATCCCCGGGACCACCCATACGTAAAAATGTATGCACACATGACTGTAAGTCGCTTTGGATAAAAGCGTCTGCTAAATGGCATATTATTATAATAAATAAAAATCCTCAGCAATCTACAGATAATACCCCATAGTGATAAAGCGAAAACAGGTTTTTATTTAAATGTATTTAAAATAACAGAAATACCTTATTTACATAAGTATTCAGACCCTTTGCTATGAGATTCGAAATTGAGCTCAGGTACATCCTGTTTCCATTGATCATCCTTGAGATGTTTCTACAACTTGATTGGAGTCCACCTGTGGTAAATTCAATTGATTGGACATGATTTGGAAAGGCACACATCTGTCTATATAAGGTCCCACAGTTGACAGTGGATGTCAGAGCAAAAACCAAGCCATGAGGTCGAAGGAATTGTCCGTAGAGCTCCGAGACAGCATTGTGTCGAGGCACAGATCTGGGGAAGGGTACCAAAAACTGTCTGCAGCATTTGAGGTCCCCAAGAACACAGTGGCCTCCATCATTCTTAAATGGAAGACGTTTTTAGACTCTTCCTAGAGCTGGCCGCCCGGCCAAACTGAGCAATCGGGGGAGAAGGGCCTTGGTCAGGGAGGTGATCAAGAACCCGATGGTCACTCTGACAGAGCTCTAAAGTTCCTCTTTGGAGATGGGAGAACCTTCCAGAAGGACAACCATCTCTGCAGCACTCCACCAATCAGGCCTTTATGGTAGAGTGGCCAGACGGAAGCCACTCCTCAGTAAAAGGCACATGACAGCCCGCTTGGAGTTTGCCAAAAGGCACCTAAAGACAAGATTCTCTGGTCTGATGAAACCAAGAGTCAACTCTTTGGCCTGAATGCCAAGCATCACATCTGGAGGAAACCTGGCACCATCCCTACGGTGAAGCACAGTGGTGGCAGCATCATGCTGTGGGGATGTTTTTCAACGGCAGGGACTGGGAGACTAGTCAGGATTGAGGCAAAGCTGAACAGAGCAAAGTACAGAGAGATCCTTGATGAAAACCTGCTCCAGAGCGCTCAGGTCCTCAGACTGGGGCAAAGGTTCACCTTCCAACAGGACAACAACCCTAAGCACACAGCCAAGACAATGCAGGAGTGGCTTCGGGACAAGTCTCTGAATGTCCTTGAGTGGCCCAGCCAACCTGAACCCAATCGAACATCTCTGGAGAGACCTGAAAATAGCTGTGCAGCGACGCTTCCCATCCAGCCTGACAGAGCTTGAGAGGATCTGCAGAGAAGAATGGGAGAAACTCCCCAAATACAGGTGTGCCAAGCTTGTGGCGTCATACCCAGGAAGACTCGATGCTGTAATCGCTGCCAAAGGTGCTTCAACAAAGTACTGAGTATATGGTCTGAATACTTATGTAAATTTAATATTTATGTTTTGTATTTGTATTGTAAAATTACCAAAAATGTCTAAAAACGTGTTTTTGCCTTGTCATTATGGGGTATTGTGTGTAGATTGATGAGGGAAAAAAACTATTTAATCAATTTTAGAATAAGGCTGTAACGTAACAAAATGTCGTCAAAGTCAAGGGGACTGAATACTTTCCGAAGGAACTGTATATACCCCTGATTGGTTAACCGGTGAGAGAGACTCGGTCATATATACCCCTGATTGGTTAACCGGTGAGAGAGACTAGGTCATATATACCCCTGATTGGTTAACCAGTGAGAGAGACTAGGTCATATATACCCCTGATTGGTTAACCGGTGAGAGAGACTAGGTCATATATACCCCTGATTGGTTAACCAGTGAGAGAGACTAGGTCATATATACCCCTGATTGGTTAACCAGTGAGAGAGACTAGGTCATCCCCTGATTGGTTAACCGGTGAGAGAGACTCGGTCATCCCCTGACTGGTTTAGGATCCACTTATTTATTGTGGAGCATACACAAATAACCAACAACTGTGAAAAACAAGCTCGCTGTCTTGTTTTGACCTGAAGAGAATGTTCCCACATTCCAGGAGTTTCAGGGGGTGGAGAGAGAGTTCCCTGACCATAACCCTGGTCCTGACCTGTCTCTTCCTGCCTCTCTCTCTATCTCTCTCTCTCTCCCTCTCTCCCCCCCCTCTCTCT
This sequence comes from Coregonus lavaretus, assembly GCF_964263955.1. NCBI lineage: Eukaryota > Metazoa > Chordata > Actinopteri > Salmoniformes > Salmonidae > Coregonus > Coregonus lavaretus. The sequence continues at coordinate 498 of NW_028162338.1, read as the reverse complement.
CTCTCTCCCTCTCTCTCGCTCTCCCCCCTCTCTCTCTCGCGCTCTCTCTCTCTCTCTCTCTCGCTCTCTCTCTCTCTCACCCCCCTCTCTCTCTCACCCCCCCTCTGTCTCTCTGTCTCTCTGTCTCTCTTTCTCTCTCGCGCTCTCTCTCTCTCTCTCTCTCTCTCTCTCTCTCTCGCTCCCTCTCTTTCTCTCTCTCTCTCTCTCCCCCCCTCTCTCTCTCTCTCTCTCTCTCTCTCTCTCCCCTCTCTCTCGCTCGCTCGCTCGCTCGCTCTCTCTCTCACCCCCCCTCTCTCTCTCACCCCCCGTCTCTCTCTTTCCCTCTCTTTCTCTCTCGCGCTCTCTCTCTCTCTCTCTCTCTCTCTCTCTCCCTCTCTTTCTCTCTCTCTCTCCCCCCCTCTCTCTCTCTCTCTCTCTCTCTCTCTCTCTCTCTCTCTCACCCCCCCCTCTCTCTCTGTCTCTCTTTCTCTCTCGCTCTCTCTCTCTCTCTCTCTCTCT
>NW_028162339.1:0-77766 GCF_964263955.1 Coregonus lavaretus | reverse complement strand
GGAGAGAGAGGAGAGAGAGAAGAGAGAGAGGAGAGAGAGAAGAGAGAGAGGAGAGAGCGAGAGAAGAGAGAGGAGAGCGAGAGAGAGAGAAAAGAGAGGATGAGCGAGAGAGAGTAGGAGAGAGAGGAGAGAGAGAAGAGAGAGAGAGGAGAGAGAAGAGAAGTAAACACAAAGCTGACTTTGACACAGATGCTGTCTGGTACTGTAGATTAGAACATCTGGAAAACATTCTACAAACATCCACACGTGTCTCAGTGTTAGATTCAATGGAGATTTACTGATTTGAATTCAGATCTGTTGATACTTTAGATATAGTTGTTTCAGTTATGATGGGACTGACAAAATAATACTTATATATTGATGTTAATACTCTTAGCTTTTATTGCCTGGTGCGATAATCATCCCTTTCTCATCATTTCATCGTATCCTTCTCTCTTTCCCCAGATAAGGACGAGTGTCTGGACAGTACTCATCTGTGTAGCCGTCATTCCCAGTGTTTCAACACCGCTGGTTCCTACACTTGTCAGTGTCTGGAGGACTACTCTGGGGACGGCCACACGTGCTGGCCCCGGAGAGCCTCTCACTCCAAGACCTCCATGTACTACCAGTACAAACTCTCCAAAAGGACCAGGCCCATACAACAACCGCAACAAACGCAGCTCTGACGGTGCCTCTGGTTCTGACTGATAACACTGTTGTGAAGTAGTTACTGGCGGCCATTTTGGGTCGAGCCGTGTCGAGGCAGCACAGGAGAACTCTAGGAGGAAAATATATTTGTGTTGAAGGCAGCCTCAATGGACAATTCATGAGGTAGATTGGGGGTGAATGGGGTAAATTGAGGTGGCGTGTCACTATCACAACATAGTAAAAGCCGAGAAATGCTAAGAATTCCTCACACAACTGGAAAGTGTGGTAACGTTCTGTTTTAACCTATCATTTGCCTCTCTTCAGTTAGTCAACAAAGACCCTAGATTGCTACTCGGCGCCATTAGTGGTCTACTGTTTGATGTCAGTCAAAGTCAAAGAAGCCACTCATTTGACAAATACACTCGTCAAGGAACCACACTCTGTAGTCTGCCTGACGCGCTTCAGACTCAAAACGCTCTGTGATGACATGGAATTTTCCTTTGTTTAAGTTCCCAGCTTATTGTCTCGGAAAAGGTCATGGGTAAGAACAAGTTTCACACGCACTGCCATACTGCTGCTTTGGCATTCGTAACCAATTTCACAATACACATGTTGTCAGCATAAGAGATTTTGATAGGGACTTCATGCAGTGAGTGATTAGCTAATTTTCTGACAGGCCAGTGGGTGTACACGATACCTCCATTCTGGAGGTTGTTTTCCATAGGGACTATTATTTGAGAGGAGTGTATACGTCCATTATTTGTTATTAAAAGGCTGACCTCTGGTGGAAAGATAAGGGAGGATATTTGTCACTCTGACTTCTCCATAGATGGTATCATAGATAGCAGCATCACCCTGACTTCTCCATAGATGGTATCATAGATAGCAGCATCACCCTGACTTCTCCATAGATGGGATCATAGATAGCAGCATCTCCCTGACTTCTCCATAGATGGGATCATAGATAGCAGCATCTCCCTGACTCTCATAAATGGGATCATAGATAGCAGCATCTCCCTGACTCTCCATAAATGGATCATAGATAGCAGCATCTCCCTGACTTCTCCATAGATTGGTTCATAGATAGGCTACATAACAGAAAGCTGTTGAAATGCATGTATTTGTTAAGTCATGTTAATTAACTAAGGCATTTTGAGAGATCGGCTGTTTGATTATGTAAAGTGTGGTGGAATAAAGGTATAATTGTTGAATGGGACCAACCAATAAAGTGTGTTATTATTAATGTTGTGTGGGCTCTGTAATGTATTGTGGCTTCTCTTGCCCTTCACATGGGAATGGAAGTCAATAATAGGCGTTTCATGATTTTGGATTCCGGAGCGACAATTGCCTTTGAATCCATATTTGGTCACAATAATACTTCTGACTTACTAACATGGTCATGCCCACTTCATAACCCATCATGGCAGGAAATCAGGCTAAAACAAGCAGCTACACACTCTACACACACAAACACACACACACAGCAAGAGAGCACAGACAGGTCAGACAGGTCAGACCAAACAAACCAAATGTCGTGTTTCTCAGCACCTCTCTAATCCCCAACCCTTTCTGCAGTGACAGCATAATGACATGTCCATTCCTGCACTGTCTGCTCTCTCTGAGGTTGCAGTGACAGTGGGTGGTGGTAGGGGGTGCTATGTTGTGTGCTATGTGGGGCCCCAGTCCCTTTGGTTCTGGTTGTGGTTGTACTAGCAGGGCTCTATCTGGCAATGTGAGTGTCTGTGGCTGCAGTGGGAAGAGGCAGCTGCTGGATGGGCCCTGCCGCTGACCCCATTCATCCCAACAGCAGGTGTCATGTCGCGTTGCCCCTCACACGCACACAGACGCACACACAGATGAGTGTGTGTGTGTTTGTGTGTGTGTGGGGGGAGGGGGGGGGGACCTGGAACTACTTACAGCATAGCTGAGAACAAAGGGGAGAAATCAGGAAGAAATGCAGCCTATTGGAATAAACTCTCACCACAATGCCCAGACAGAATCCCAAACTCACCCCCAGAAGTGCGAGGAAAACCTGTTTTCTCTCTTTCAAAGCAGCACAAATAGAAAACCTTTTAGATTAAAGGTTCCAGGGCCCCTTTATGAAAAGGACCTCACACTAAGTTGTGTGTAATTCCTACCAGAAACAGGTTTATTTACCAAAAAATAATAAGATTTAATGCCAAGTGTTAGGCTACAAATAAAGGACAACAAGGAGTGGGAGGAGAGGAAGGGGGAGAGAGAGAGAGAGAGAGAGAGAGAGAGAGAGAGAGAGAGAGAGAGAGAGAGAGAGAGAGAGAGAGAGAGAGAGAGAGAGAGAGAGAGAGAGAGAGAGAGAGAGAGAGAGAGAGAGAGAGAGAAAGGAGGAGGATCAGGAAGGAGTGGAAAGTTTCTTTTTGCTTGTGCTTGTTGTTCTCTGTCCTGTGTTTACGTGACACACTGTGATTTCACATGGAGGAGTAGCTACGGGAACACAGCACTGGGACCGTCTGCGTGGAGAGAATGCCCTCCTCAGGAAAGAAATAGGAAAACAATAAATATGGTAATTGAATTTGGACATCTGCGATGACAACAAGCTCTCTCGTCCTGCGGGCTGTGCTGTGTGTGTGGGGGAATTCAACAACGTCCCTCTCGGCTTTCATTATGAAACAATATTAACATTTTCCGAGCAAGTGAGCAATGGCTCTGACAAGTGCAAAGAGCCAACTACAATACTGGGGAGAGATGGTAGTAAGAAGAAACCTTGCCACCCACGTTGCTGAAAGAGCATGCTTTCAAACACAGGCACTGAGCTGCAAAACCACTAAAACCCCTGTCTTACACATACTGTCCTATTCACTTTAGGTGAAATAAGCCAGTCTTTTCTCCCCTGGGACTGGCCCATCAGCGAAGGGATTTTCCATGGCTGTATAATGTACCCGGTGTGGGACTGGGTTCGCATCTCAAATGGCACCCTATTCTCTATTTAGTGCACTACTTTTGACCAAAGCCCTATCAAAAGTAATGCACTATATAGGCAACAGGGTGCCATTTGGGACCTGGGACTGCCACTGCTTCGACACCCAGGCAGTCACTCTGAGTAAGACAACACAGTCACAGTGTGTTTCCATGAATGAATAATTAAAATGACAAATGCTGACCCGGCCCACTCCAGGGAGCTCCGGCACAGCTTGAGATCATGTCGTAAAATTATAAATCTTGTTGGAGAACCATTTGCTCCTGATTTTAGCTCGCCACACACACACACACACACTCACACACACATTCGATCTGCGGTAGTGCAGGCTTGATATACTGCGTTATTACACAGCCTTGTGTGATGACACTCTTTCACAGGTTATAGAGTCTCAGATAACTATATAGAACCTGACAGAGTGCTGTCAGAAACGACTGTGGACATCATGCCTATATCCTCCAGCTCACATTTCTATTGGATGTTCTATGTTATGTATCACTGTCTATACACACTGTCTATACACCTAAAATAGTTTTTGGATGCCCCCATAGGAGAACCTTTTGAATAACCCTTTTTGGTTCCAGGTAGAACCCTTTTGGTTCCAGGTAGAACAATTTTGGTTCCAGGTAGAACCCTTTTGTGTTCTATGTAGAACTTCTTCCACAGAGGGTTCTACCTGGAACCAACAAGGGTTATCCTATGGCGAAAGCTGAAGAACCCTTTTGGAACCTTTTTGTGTATGTATTACTGTCTCCAATAAAACATGTCAATGTACACTTATTCCATCTCCCACACTAGGGCATTCATCGCTCTTTTGTTGAAATCCTCATTCATATTACTAATAATCCTGACGGATGAATGTAACCCAGCTTTGTGGTGGGTAACGTCGGTCCGTGTGGCTGAAAGATGTGGAAATACCCCTCAGACTTCAAACCTCTTAATAACTTCACTCCCAGGACCCCCTGGTTTCAAACCACACATACACACACACACACACACACACACACACACACACACACACACAAACACACACACTCTCCTCCAAGGGCCCAGACTCTGCCCTTTACCAGTGACCCTAATTCCTCTACTCACATCCACATGATGACTTTGAACTCTGTTTTCCCAGCATAAGTAGTATAAATTGCCCACTTTCTTGCACCCCTCTTCAACCACAAAATACCCCCCCCCCCCCCCCTCAACAATGTAAAACAATCGGAACACCCAAATCATGGGGGGTGCAATGAAAGCTGAGATCCAGCCATGTCCTGCTCTGCCCGGAATACAGTGTGCCTAAATCATTCCTAATACACGGTCAAGGGATTATCCTGGCAGAGCAGGAAAGATTTCCAGCTAATCTATATCGGAATGCCTGGTGAGGACAAGGTAAAGGAAGTGGCCGAGACTAGGAGGGTTGCTGCTCTTGGAAGCCAACACTCTTCATTATTTTTTTTGTACAGCAATTAAGGGGCAGACGGATGCGAGAGAGAGAAGCTAGAACCTATTTCTGGTCCTCTGGAACAACACATTTGCCTTGAAATTACAGAAGGAGGCTATCACTATTGTGTAATTTTGTGGTAACAGGAAGGTTTCCGAGCACCAAACCTGGAGGTTGGCAACGTGGGAAAACAATAACACCAGGGATGTGTAATGAACACCTGATAATACTGTGTCAGTTGGTGGCATGACCTTATATGGTATTTCCTGTCCTCTGAGATTATAACTAAGATGTTTTAATTAGGCCAAGATCACCTACTATTATGGTGCAATTGGTATTTATTTGCCTTGCTGGCAGCAGGGTGCACCACTGCTCTGCGCTTAACTTCCCAAGCAGCTCTTTAAAGGCATAGGGGGAACCTGAGGTAGAGAGGGGGAGCAGAGCAGAGAGAAGCCCACAGAGAAGGAATCAATTACATGAAGATTAAATCAATGGGGGAAAAGGGCGAAAGCAGTAAATTTAGTTTACAAAAAGGCTGGTCAATAACTCAATTCAACTGTGCAGTGGAGGCAGCTGTTGGGGTGGGTTTAGGAGGGGGGGAGGAGTTGAGGGTAGAGGGGGGAGGAGTGTGTGTGTGGAGGGGAGGGGGCGTTCTGGCAAGGACAGAGATGGGCGCAGTTTTAATTATTTCTGTATTGGAAGTGGAACAGTGGGAGCGTTGTGGAGCGGGACGGAACAGCTGCAACGGGGTGCAGGGATCGCTGGCTAGCTGGCTGGCTAAAAGTCTGGCTGGGCTCTCCCTCCATCCCTCCATCCAGCCCTCCTCTCCTTCTCTGCTGTGCCAGCTCAGGTGTCTGGGTCTGCCTGGGGAGCAGTGGGTGGCACACACGGTTGTGTGGCTCTGCGTTGGTTGGCAGCGGGTGGGTAAAGGCCTTGGGCTGGGGGCGATGTGGGGGAATGTATGAAAGGGCCGGTGGCTCGCTGGGCAGGCTGCCCCGAGGGGATCACTGTATGAGAGAGGCTGGGAGCCAAGGGCCTGTCACCGGCCAGCCAGCCCAGCGCTCTGCCCTGCTCTTACAGGGCCAGGGCCCAGGGGCCGACACAGACAGGGAGACTAACTGTAGCCATGCTCCGTGACCTGACCACGCTGTGGTACACACGCATGCATGCACGTATGGAGGCACGCATGGAGGCACGCATGGAGGCACACACACGCAGGTTAGCATTTTTTGTCATGAATATTGTTCTGGAGGCAGCTCTGCAGAGTGGTCACTAGCTGGCGCAGCCACAAAGTCATAAAATCTGATTTTAAACCTAACCCTAACCTTAACCTTAACCACACTGTTAACCTTAATGCCTAACCTTAACCTTAAATGAAGACCAAAAAGCTCCTTTTTGTTTATATAAATTTTTACAATATAGCCAATTTTGACTTTGCGGCTGGCCTATCTAGCGGATATCGCTCAGTTCTGCCTCCAGGACAAGACTCATCCCAAAAAACGTCAACCTGCCACACACACACACACTCCTTCACACTACACACCCTTATCCAACTGTATTCCTCCACCCATCAAAACGTTTCTATACACAGGCACAGCAACCTATTATATCCAGACATATTTTGACATTTCTCAATTGTTTTATTCCGCCTTATCTCACTGTAGTTAGCCTATCAAAATATCATATCAAAGCCTATCAAAACATATATATTTGTTTATATTTAAAATATTTTTGCATGACAAAACTAGGCTTAATGATCCCTAAAAGGTTTACTAGTGTTGCCCAATTTCTAAAGCTACAGAGACCAGGCCAAACCGGACCTCAACTTCCACTCAAGTCTAAACCCCAGGAACAACCCACAACCCCAGACCTCACCTCGACCTAACCGCACAGCACCACACTCACACTCCGGTCCAATGTTGAGATCTTATGAACCAATTGGTTTAGATATTATTTTACTGTAGGCCTCAACTCTGTCTACTTTGGCTCTGTAGACATCAACACTGGCCTGCACTGACTGTACATTTAGCTACATGAATTACTAGCACATTATTTGAGATTAAAAGGGTTTCTCAGAACTTTGGCTTGTTTTAATGGGGAAAGTGTAAATCATTTGACATGGAATGTTTCTTGAGGACTGAGTCAGAGTCCAACTTTCCGCCCAAAGGTACCAGCAGCGTCTGTCTCACTGTTGGGTCAGATGTTGCCAAGACACTCTCAAAAGCTCCATTGACACAGCGTTTTGAATTTAGAGGAGAGAGCTGTGATGATGGTTTTATTTGCCTATGATACAATGCTGACCTCTTGTGGAAAAAATAGAACCGGCATTCCAATCTCCAATGAAGGTCATAATCAGAGAAAGGGAGGTGAATCGAGAGCCATATCTCTGCCCCAAATCTGTCCACTTTAAGCAGATCCTTAATTATTAAGCAGGTGAGGAGTTTTTATATGGGGGGCAATAAGAGTGTCGAATTTAGGGGAGGGAATGGCCGGCAGGGATGTAGCTCAGTTGATAGAGCATGGCGTTTGCAACGCCAGGGTTGTGGGTTCGATTCCCACGGGGGGCCAGTATAAAAAAAAAAAAAAAAAAAAAAGATGTATTCACTAACTGTAAGTCGCTCTGGATAAGAGCGTCTGCTAAATGACTAAAAATGTAAAAAAATGTAAATACTCGGGGCACGGGCCATGCAAAACGAACTTGCTCATTGTTTCCATGTAGCTGGAGAGATGGTAACGAAAGGTGGCGATGCCTCCAATTGGGTCCTTGCTATCTGGGATCCTTGGGACATCCCTACCCCCATTGAAGTTGACATGTTTAAGGGTTAGGTAGGGGTTATTTTGGGTATGGTAGGTCATTGTTAAACTGACTTCAAAACGTGGGTCTATGTGTGTAACAATCAAGATGTGTTTGCTCATGACCGGAGTCACGTGCACAAGGTGGAAGTACACCTGTTGTATTCGGTGCATCAGTGCATGTGACAAACAATATTTGATTTGATTTTATCTGACATGCACGCACTGAATGCAGTTTTGCACATGTGCCAGGTGATAGAAATTTCAACTTCAGTACTGGTGCTCTAAAAGTCGGGTAAACAATTATGTCCTGTGGATATTTGGTCTCAAATTTCGAGCAGCTGAAGGACCAACCGCACAGCTAGACAACGGGTAGAGTAAGTTGTATTCAACATTCTGTCTTGTAAGGAAAATGTCCATGATTTTGCAGTGTTTTGTTTGACTGTATACCAATAATTGGTATCAAAGTCTCATTTATTAGGCAACTGGAGAGGATGAGGCCTTTAAGTCCGCTAACACTACACTCTTAGAAAAAAGGATTCCATAAGGGTTCTTCTGCTGTGTCCATAGGATAACCCTTTTTGGTTCCAGTTCGAGCCCTTTTTGGATCCAGGTAGAACCCTCTGTGGAAAGGGTTCTACATGGAACCAAACGGGTTCTACCTGGAACCAAAAAGGGTTAATTAATGGGTTCTCCTATGGGGACAGCTAAAGAAACCTTTTAGGTTCCAGATAGCATATTTATTTTCTGAGAGTGTACTGACTACTGCTATGGTAAGTAGTTATTTGTCCATAAAAAGATTGCATGAGCTCCATCATCACTGTACAGTCGTGGTCAAAGGTTTTGAGAATGACACAAATACTAATTTTCACAAAGTCTGCTGCCTCAGATTTGATGATGGCAATTTGCATATACTCCAGAATGTCATGAAGAGTGATCAGATGAATTGCAATTAATTGCAAAGTCCCTCTTTGCCATGAAAATGAACTTAATCCCCAAAAAACTTTTCCACTGCATTTCAGCCCTGCCACAAAAGGACCAGCTGCCATCATGTCAGTGATTCTCTCGTTAACACAGGTGAGAGTGTTGACGAGGACAAGGCTGGAGATCACTCTGTCATGCTGATTGAGTTAGAATAACAGACTGGAAGCTTTAAAAGGAGGGTGGTGCTTGAAATCATTGTTCTTCCTCTGTTAACCATGGTTACCTGCAAGGAAACACGTGCCGTCATCATTGCTTTGCACAAAAAGGGCTTCACAGGCAAGGATATTGCTGCTAGTAAGATTGCACCTAAATCAACCATTTATCGGATCATCAAGAACTTCAAGGAGAGAGGTTTAATTGTTGTGAAGAAGGCGTCAGGGCGCCCAAGAAAGTCCAGCAAGTGCCAGGACCGTCTCCTAAAGTTGATTCAGCTGTGGGATCGGGGCACCACCAGTGCAGAGCTTGCTCAGGAATGGCAGCAGGCAGGTGTGAGTGCATCTGCACGCACAGTGAGGCGAAGACTTTTGGAGGATGGCCTGGTGTCAAGAAGGGCAGCAAAGAAGCCACTTCTCTCCAGGAAAAACATCAGGGACAGGCTGGTATTCTGAAAAAGGTACAGGGATTGGACTGCTGAGGACTGGGGTAAAGTCATTTTCTCTGATGAATCCCCTTTCCGATTGTTTGGGGCATCCGGAAAACACCTTGTCCGGAGAAGACAAGGTGAGCGCTACCATCAGTCCTGTGTCATGCCAACAGTAAAGCATCCTGAGACCATTCATGTGTGGGGTTGCTTCTCAGCCAAGGGAGTGGGCTCACTCACAATTTTGCCTAAGAACAAAGCCATGAATAAAGAATGGTACCAACACATCCTCCGAGAGCAACTTCACCCAACCATCCAAGAACAGTTTGGTGACGACCAATGCCTTTTCCAGCATGATGGAGCACCTTGCCTTAAGGCAAAAGTGATAACTAAGTGGCTCGGGGAACAAAAAATCGAAATGTTGGGTCCATGGCCAGGAAACTCCCCAGACCTTAATCCCATTGAGAACTTGAGATCCTCAAGAGGCGGGTGGACAAACAAAAACCCACAAATTCTGACAAACTCCAAGAATTGATTATGCAAGAATGGGCTGCCATCAGTCAGGATGTGGCCCAGAAGTTAATTGACAGCATGCCGGATTGCAGAGGTCTTGAAAAAGAAGGGTCAACACTGCAAATATTGACTCTTTGCATAAACTTAATGTAATTGTCAATAAAAGCCTTTGACACTTATGGAATACTTGTAATTATACTTCAGTATACCATAGTAACATCTGACAAAAATATCTCATAACTCTGAAGCAGCAAACTTTGTGAAGACCAATACTTGTGTCATTCTCAAAACGTTTGACCACGACTGTACGTGCCTGCTGTCTGTTGCCTTCTAAGGAAAGAACTGAGAGGTTACAAGGAAGACATAAATACAGCAAAATCAACAACAAGTATCCGTGGCAACCTGAGAAAGATAGACATGACCCAATGCAGTCATAAGATGAGGTAAGATAAGGGTGTTGGGCGTTGTAAGTGTACCACACACACAAGCATCAGGAGTCCAAATTCAGTGTCCTCTTTTAATGATGGAATCAAAACCTATTTCCAAACAATAAATGTCTGGGGTTGGGTATGGGCAGAATTCTAGATGATAGAAAATCATTACTCCTCTGCTTTTGAGAGAATGTGGCTGAATTCTGAACCCGAAGGGAAGTAGTTTTGTATAAAAGTGCGTAATTTCCCCTGGTACTTCTTTGAGCAACGCTATTTCTCTATACATCCTGTGGTGCTGGATCGTCTCTGTGGCGTCATGGCCCAGCATCATGAGAGGGATGCACTAGACTGCACTGCTCTCCCTCATTCTGTTAGTGACACAGCCTATAGCAGGCTACCAGAGTACCAGGGAAAGTTAACTACACACAAGGGTTACTCAAAATGGACAAAATACCATTTACTTTTCCCTGTCTCATTGTCCTTTTGGGTAAGCTGCCTCTCTGCCTTTCTCAGTTTTTGCGACATTTACAGTATGTTTACATTTTAGTCATTTAGCAGACGCTCTTATCCAGGGCGACTTACAGGAGCCATGTTGATGTGCCCTTGTGCAAGAGCACATCGACCTAGTCGGCTCGGTGATTAGAACCAGCGACCTTTCGGTTACTGGCCAAAAGCAATTTTTTATCTTTAAAAAATATATTTATTTTATTTTATTTTGGGGGGCTGGCCAAATGCTCTTAACCACTAGGTTACTTGTTGAATTTGATCTAGTATAACGTTACTTTGATGTACTTTGCTTGTTTTTGTTTAGTTAAGATCAAGTCATTGATTATTTGGTGCAGGTTATTATACAAATACAAGATTGTTTTCTCAACTGGTTTTGTCAATTCATTTTATCTGCCAAAAAGCTGCAGATGTAATCAATGCTCTATCTATGCAATGGATTCTTCTCTATATATTCTAAACAGTGTTGGGGAAGCTACTCTGAAATCATAGTTTACCAAACTACCAATTACTTTACATTGGAAAAAGATAAGCTACACTAAAGCATACTATGCTGACCTTTTTAACAAGGAGCATGTGTGCGCCTAAGTTGAAAAATGCAGGCGCACACAAATATATTTAGGAGCACAATGAAAAATATCTGAGATATTACATCCTTCATTTTTCTATTCCAGGTCGCACAGCAAAATATTTAGGCGCATATACGAGTAAAATGGTCGCACTGTAGAGCCCTGCCTTAAGGGAAGTATAGTTTACTTAACTAAAGCTACTTTAAAAAAGTAGTTCACTACATCCAAGCTACTTTGTGAAAATGATCATATCTAAATCTCAGTGGAGGCTGGTGGGAGGAGCTATAGGAGGACGGGCTCGTTGTAATGGCTGGAATGGAATTAATGGAACAGTACCAAACACATGGAATCCACATGTTTGACTCCGTTCCATGATTCCATTCCAGCCATTACAATGAGCCCGTCCTCCTATAGCTCCCCCCACCAGCCTCCTCTGCTAAATCTGAAATGCCATAGACCAGGGTTTCCCAAACTCTGATACCGAAAAAAGGCAAGGAAATGATTTCCTACATCACCCATACTTTCTTTTCTTATTGCAAAAAAAGTAGTGTGTAGTTCCAGTAGTTAGCTACACCGTTACATGGCAACAAAGTTATTATCTACTGAAAACACTACCAAGATTAGAATTCAGTTCAACTACCACCAAGCTACTGCAAAATGTAGTTCAATTACTAGTTGAGCTACATGTAATTCACTACTCCCCAACACTGATTCTAAACTATACCCATGTCTTTTTCCAGGTCTCGTCATGACTTCTACCACCACAGCCCAGACACAGCCAGTCAATCCCACTGTACCCCAGCCCACCTCAGCCTCCAACCCAGCCATCGACACAGCCACTCCAAGAGACAACACCACTCCAGGAGACAACACCACTCCAGGAGACAACACCACTGCTGTAGACAACTATGATTTACCATTTTCCACCATAACCCCAAGCTCAGGCGTTCCTGATCTAACTTTTGATAACATCCCTATAATCAATTCCACCGGGAGGCCTAACGCCACGGAAACCACAACACTGAAGACCAGTCCAGGTATGTTGGAGGTGCTGCTTTCACTTTATGGTCAGTTTATGGTCAATGGTCGGTACCAGAGATGGAGTCTCGATCTCGTTGTCTTGGGTATTGAGACCAGTCGATAAATACAGTCTCGGTCTCGAGGGGTCTAAGTCTTGACTCCATCTCTGATTGATGCTAATTTCCTACCTGCTTTGGTGGAGGTAAAGTAACAAATAATTTTTCTCAAGATGGATCTCCAGGAGCCACATCCTGGTCCTCACCACCGGACATCTCTACGAAAAAGCCCCCAGCAGAGGCCAGCAGCACAGCTGCTAGCACTTCTGCTACTAGCACCACCAAGGATACAAGTGAGTTGATCTCACCAGAGTTAAGTGAATCCATTGTGAAGTGAATCCATTGTGAAGTGAATCTATTGTGAAGTGAATCCATTGTGAAGTGAATCCACTGTGAAGTGAATCCACTGTGAAGTGAATCCACTTAGAAATGATTCCATCAGTACACAACTTGTATGTTCTCTTTATTTAAAAGGATTGGCGGGAACTACTCAACAAAAAACCCCTGCGGGAAAAACGTCCAACCGCATTGGTAACATGATTGCATTTAAAAATGTCTCAAACATGCCCAACGATGTGTGTTCTGACACCAAATCTGAATTGGTTAACCATTTGTCAGAGTAACCGACATTATAAATAACATGAACATTTAGGTCATTTAGTCATCGTATCCAGAGTGACTTACATGGCCTTTATCTTGTTGCTCAAAAATGGATTGTTTTCTGTTTCTTTAATAGGATTGATCATCATGATTGTGATCATCATCACTGCCTTTGTGCTTGGAGCAGCATGCTTATTGACAAAGAAGAGGTCAAGGGTGAGTAATGTATATGCTGTTTGTCAAATTCAATTCCAATGTGATTTGATCAATTCTAACATTGTCTAACAAAGCTTCAACTTGGCTTTGTACAAACACCAAACGCTAGCGTTCAACTATGTCTGTCGATGCCTGTATGTTTTCTAGCCCATTGAAGTGTGTGTGTGTGTGTTGTACCCTGTTGTGTTTCCAGAGGTACTCCGTAGATCTCCGAGACAGGCATGAGGATCTGCCTCTGAGTACTGCGGAACATGACGCCGTGTTTGACAACTCCTCAACACAGAAGGGTGACAACATAGAATTACATCACATATTTATAGAATAAAACATGTATTATATATCTGTATGGAGGAGGATACACTCTACATTAATTTACACTATCATAATCAATGATCCTCTACTACACATTAATAGTGTTAGGGAAATTTAGACAATACAGAGAGAAAAAAAAAAACTGTACCACCATAGCATTTAAAATAAATAAGTAATAATGAGCATCTAGCTAATGCTACTGCACATTAACTCGTGGTCAAACTGATAATACATGTTTGACTGTAGTAGTAACCATGACTAATGCATGTTGTCTTTGATCACTTCTCCAGGGATGGACACCTTTACCGCCGTGGGTCTCAACAGCACCGAGGTCCTGGTTAAGGGAAGTGAGGGAGGAAGAGGTGAGACTGATGAAGTAATGGACAAGTGCTCTGAAGTGAGAGAGGGCGCTAGACACGGGAGGTGGAGGGGGGGGGGGGGGGGTTAAAGGAAGGGGAAGTAGACACGGGGAGATGGGGAGATGGGGGGGGTAAAGGAGGGGGAGATCGACACAGGGAGATGGGGGGGTAAAGGAGTGGGAAAAAGACACAGGGAGATGGGGGGGGGTAATGGAGGGGAAGATAGACACAGGGAGATGGGGGGTAAAGGTGGGGGAGATAGACACGGGGAGATGGGGGGGGTAAAGGAGGGGGAGATATACACAGGGAGATGGGGGGGTAAAGGAGGGGGAGATAGACACAGGGAGATGGGGGGTAAAGGAGGGGGAGATAGACGTGGGGGGAAGGAGGGGGAGATATACACAGGGAGATGGGGGGGTAAAGGAGGGGGAGATATACACAGGGAGATGGGGGGGTAAAGGAGGGGGAGATAGACGTGGGGGGGAAGGAGGGGGAGATATACACAGGGAGATGGGGGTAAAGGAGGGGGAGATATACACAGGGAGATGGGGGGGTAAAGGAGGGGGAGATGGACGTGGGGGGGAAGGAGGGGGAGATATACACAGGGAGATGGGGGTAAAGGAGGGGGAGATAGACACAGGGAGATGGGGGATAAAGGAGGGGGAGATAGACACAGGGAGATGGGGGGTAAAGGAGGGGGAGATAGACGTGGGGGGAAGGAGGGGGAGATATACACAGGGAGATGGGGGGGTAAAGGAGGGGGAGATATACACAGGGAGATGGGGGGGTAAAGGAGGGGGAGATAGACGTGGGGGGGAAGGAGGGGGAGATATACACAGGGAGATGGGGGTAAAGGAGGGGGAGATAGACACAGGGAGATGGGGGGTAAAGGAGGGGGAGATAGACGTGGGGGGAAGGAGGGGGAGATATACACAGGGAGATGGGGGTAAAGGAGGGGGAGATATACACAGGGAGATGGGGGTAAAGGAGGGGGAGATAGACACAGGGAGATGGGGGGTAAAGGAGGGGGAGATAGACGTGGGGGGAAGGAGGGGGAGATATACACAGGGAGATGGGGGTAAAGGAGGGGGAGATAGACACAGGGAGATGGGGGTAAAGGAGGGGGAGATAGACACAGGGAGATGGGGGTAAAGGAGGGGGAGATATACACAGGGAGATGGGGGGTAAAGGAGGGGGAGATAGACACAGGGAGATGGGGGGGTAAAGGAATGGAATATAGACACAGTGAGGTGGAGAAGGGGGGGGGGGGTAAAGGAGAGGGAGACAGACACAAGAGCATCTTCCTCAGGTAAGTAAGTAGCCTTGCATGAGTCTTGGCTTGGGTGAGCCGGAATGGCTCATAGGAGCAGGATCTCCTGTTTCCGTAGCGTGAGGCACCCCTTTCCTCAGGTACTCAGTCATTATGATGTGACTGAAGTGGCTAGTAGAAAAATACATGTGCTGTCCTCTCATAGGGTCAGTTTGCTGGGCCTATGACAGTGTGCCCCCAAAAGAGGCACAATTCTCAATAGTTTTAGTTTTTATCTGAGTTATTGCACAGTGATCTGTCAAGTGTGATGTATTGTTTGGTTACTGGAATGGGTTTTGTGTTCAGAGTGGATTTCCTCTTTTGCAACAGCCGTTAAAGAGAAGAGAGAAGGAAGTCGATGTGTGTTAACTATACTGTACATTCACAGTTATCTACATTTTAAAATGACCAGAGTCCCAGCTGAAATAATAAAATGTTCAACTTCATTTTAAAACGTAATGTTATCTTGTGTGGCAGGTGTGTGGGGATAATGCGATAACACTGCTCTTGCCGGCTCTTGCTCATATCACTGTTTTTATTCAAGTTGATGCTTGAATAAAAACAGTGATAAGAGCACTGTGTGAGGTTTAGAGTCCCTAAGAGCTTGCAGTTACGGTCACGACCGAAATGATTGGCACCCTTGATAAAGATGAGCAAAAAAGACTGTGTCAAATAAATAATGCAAATACTGAGCTGTATTGTATGGGAACATTATATTACTAATACAATTGCTCAAAGAAAAATATTTTGTTTAACAAGTAATAAAACGAATCTAAAAAAAGATGGTATCAAAATGATTAGCATCCCTAATGATTCTTATAAATAAAATCAAACAAAATTGAATCAGCTTTAACATTGTAGTAAAAAAAAAAAAAATCTAAGCTTAAAGGGGAACTCTATTCAAAAACTATATTTTAGTGTTTTTTTCATTAGTCCACTGTTGATACAGTCCCAAAATGTTTTGCATGTCAGCAGTCAAGTTTTCAAGATATTGGCCTTTCAATAAGAATAATGATTTTTTTTTTTTTGGGGGGGGGGGGGGGGGGGGGGTGCATATATTTGTCCTGTTATACACAAATGTGTCATGGAAATGTGTTTTTTTGCATATCACAACTCCCCCTGATGACACAAAAAGCATCATTTAAGGAACTGTATTGTGGCTTTTCATGGCTTCCTGTTTCACTGGGGTTCAAAAAGGTAACACGCATGTAAAATCCATTTGTCCTCCATCACCATGGGGAAAAGCAAAAAAACTAACAAATATACTGCTTACCACTTTTAAGGCAACAATTACAAAGTATAAAACAGTGGTAAACATGCCTGGTAGAGGACCCAAGTGTATGTTGTCCCCAATCACAGTGAGGAAGATGGTTCGGGAGGCAAAGTAAAGACCAAGGGTCATAGTTGGAGAATTACAGAACTTGGTCGCATCCTGGGGTCACCAAGACACCAAATCTACAAATAGACGCCACCTCCATGCCAATAGGAGCCTTTATAAAAACACCTTTATTGATCAACCAACAAATGTAAACGCCTGGTGTTTGCTAAACAGCATTGGCACTTGGATTGGAACCGGGTGCTATGATCAAATTCGACAAAAATAGAGCTCTTTGGTCATGCACACCAGTGATGGGTTTGGCGTTTGAAAGAAGGATGCATATGCAGAAAAAACCCCTCATACATACTGTAAGATATGGTGGTGGATCTTTGATGTTGTGGGGCTGCTGGTCCTGGGGCCCTTGGTAAGGTCAATGGCATCACGAACTCTACCAAGTTACAGAACATCTTCGTCAAAAACCTGGTTGCTTCTGCCACAAGTGGATCTTCTGGCAAGAAAATGACCCCAAGCACACATCAAAATCCACAAAGAAATGGTTAATTGACCACAAAACGAAACATTTGCTGTAGCCATCTCATCTCCGGACTTTTGACACCTATCCTTTTTATTTATTACCTGTTAAACAAAATACTTTTTTTGTGAGCAATTGTATTAATATAAAATAATATAATTTCCCCAAAACGTTGAGCATACAATATAGCTCAGCATAATGTATTTATTTGATACAGTCTTTTTGCTCATCTTTATCAAGGGTGCCAATCATTTTGGTTGTGATTATAGATAAGAGCTTCCCCACTGGGCAAAAACTGGTTGAATCAACATTGTTTCCAGGTGGAAAAACTGTTAGAATCAACTTGGAAAACTGATTTGATTAGAAAAAAGTCATAAATTTAAGGGAATTTTAATTTATTTTTTTAACCTTTTTAGCCTAAATCCAATGAGATGGTGAAATTTTTGGTCATGTTGAATGCCCGTTAGTTAACAACTCAACCAAATGTACTGTAAATCAAACTAGATGTTGAACTGCCCAGTGGGTCAGCTCTCATTGCCCACTCCTTTGCGACACCATGGTCACCATTCATAACACATTTGATTTGTAAAATGTTTTCTCACGCCCCAGGCAAACTCTGCCAGGTGTCAGATCATACATAGGAAATACTTTGAATAACCAGAGCCGCATGACTCGTGGAGGTTGATATGCGAGAATATACTGTATGACACGTGTGTGTGTGACTTAAGTCTGATCTCAGTGTGATAACCTCCATATAAGGAGTAGACTGACGTCGATGCAGCAGACCTGGGTTCAAACAGTATCAGATTTCTTGCCAACGCGTTAAGCGTTTGACTGAGCCTTTCTGGAGTGTCAGATAGGAAGGGTTTACGCATTTGGGACTATTACAAAACGTCAAATGATTAGCATGAAGTTGCCCATGCATTCCAGTGCGCTCAATATTTTGAATGTAATACTAGAGACACTAGAAAATGGAATGTCCCATCTTGCTCCATTGAGTGACAGCACCCAACCTACTCTGTGGTGAGGTGCAGTACTAACGTCCGCCACTGGATGGAAACAAAAGCCTAGAGAATGAACAGGAGAGTAAAAATCACAGAGCAAGTTGTTCATTGGCTTTGATGGATATGTAACTACAGCTTCTATTGTATAGGCTACCCTTGATATGTTCTTGTGTTATAAGACATTACCTTTTATACTTCGGTATATTATTCTCAGTGATTTAAACAGAAGACGTTTCAAAATAGTGACACGTTTTGTATCAGAAAATCCACACCTCAGCCTCCCGAGTGGTGCAGTGGTCTAAGGCACTGCATCGCAGTGCTAGCTGTGCCACTAGAGATCCTGGTTCGAGTCCAGGCTCTGTCGCAGCCGACCGGGAGACCCGTGGGGCGGCGTACAATTGGCCCAGCGTCGTCCAGGTTATGGGAGGGTTTGGCGGGAAGGGATGTTCTTGTCCTATCGCGCACTTGCGACTCCTGTGGCTGGCCGGACGCAGTGCACGCTGACACGGTCGCCAGGTGTTTCCTCCGACACATTGGTGCGGCTGGCTTCCGGGTTAAGCGGGCATTGTGTCAAGAAGCAGTGCAGCTTGACTGGGTTCTGATGACGCACGACTTTCGACTTTCGCCTCTCAGTACGGGAGTTGCAGCGATGGGACAAGACTGTAACTACCAATTGGATACCACGAAAAAGGGGTAAACAACAAAATAAATACAATCAGAAAATCCCACAGCTCTAATATGCTGCTCAGCTGGCTGTGGGTGAGCGTATCTATTTCAAGAGTGCTATCTTGTCAAACAAGTGTATCGTCCTCAACTCCATTTTATCTGCAAAGTAAACATGTTAATGTACTAAATAGGGCTCTACACTGACCTTTTTTTGAAAATCTAGGCGCACGCCCGCAAGACCATTTAGGAGCACAATTAAACATATTTGAGATATTAAAGCTAGAATCCTACATTTTTCTAGGTGCACTGGTGTTCCTAAATTAAAATTCCAGATCGCACAGGAAAATATTTAGCCAAATGTGCGAGTAAAATGGTCTCACTGTAGAGCCCTGCTAAATAATCCTGGATGTCAGGCCTCAGACACCTGTGTAATAAAACACACATTGTGAAATAATGAAAACATCAACAGTTCTAGTGGGAGAAGGGAACGTCATGTAGCATTAGCTGTTTAATTCATTCTCAATCTGTGATAGTCCTTCCTTTGACATTTCATTCAGGTTGAAAGTGATTGGAATGGGTCTTCCCAGGCTTTGTGACTGTCATGTCTGAGCTTGTCTTTCTTTCTCTCTCTGCCCTGGGCCATACTTTGTGGAATTGGTCAGTTTTGATTGCAGCATTTAAAAGTTACTATCCTTCAAATAGTTTTATCCTCTCCTTTTTCAAAATCATCAACTCAAGACGTTGCATTGACAAAATGATGGCTTCTCAGACAGACAGCTAAGCTGGTAATAGGATTCTACAGGTGCACATCATTTTTGACTGCTGTTTTGATACACCTCAGTGGCAACAGACATCTACTACTTTTTCAGCTCTTCCGGCCACAACCTTTCAACTTAACTATTTTCTGTGCTCTTTCCAGAAGAGATACAAGTCAAACAAATAAAACTATGGTCTGGGGAGGTGTGAATTCCACTGTTGTAACAGCATACTGCTACCCCATGACTTAAAGTCAGTCTGTTAAAAATGATAAGACAACTGTCACTAGTACTGGGTTTGATATGGACAAAATGGAAAGACTCTTCATGTGAATGAAGCAGAGTAATGAGAACTCCATTAGAATGAAGTACGCACACACACACACACACACACACACCAAACGCGCTCAAACACAAAGGCCCACAGCCACACACTTCGACATGGTCTCTATTACCTCTGTGGTCTTTATGGGTCAGTGCCAAGATGCTTGCAGTGCAGTCAGTCTCCTTTACTAGAGGTGTGGAGAGAAAGCCCTTTTTAAATATCTGGGTTGTTGTTGGTCCTCTGTTTATGTATTTGTGTTCCTTTTTGTGGTTTGGCTTGACCAAAATGTCCTACATGTCCAACAGCTGATCGATTTGGTCGACTTCGACTTTGTAGTATTGTTTCTCAGTACCATGATGTAAGGGTTAGATTATGTTTTTGTAAATATGTACTTGGTTTGATGTTGTAAGAAATCAAATGAAATCAAATTGTATTTGTCACATGCGCCGAATACAACAGGTGTAGACCTTACAGTGAAATGCTTACTTACAAGCCCTTAACCAAAAACCCTAACATTATCATTCATCCTAGCTAGCACGCAGAGATCAATGCCCTGGCCGCACTAATTAGTCAGCTACTCTCAACTTGTACCTCTGCCAGTCGCTCTCTCCTTCTTAGCTTTGGCTCCAGCTGTGAGGGATGTCCTGACCTGAAACATAACCTTAATCTCTACCAACTGCTCCGGCGACCGACCATGACACTTTCTTTTCTCAATTATTGAGTCTGGTCCCAGAGACTGATTAGCCCTCATCAAGGTTAATTACAGATCTCACTCTCCATTCCCACATTCCCTTGGACAGTAAAATAGCGTGTTGGCTTTGAGTGAGTCAGGGGGGCCTGGGAGAAACTGAACTAATGATGGGGATTAGCGTTAGCAACCAGACACTGAGTGGTGCGGTGGGGGGCTGACCGTCAGAGAGACACACACACACACAGCTTTGTTTTCATGCATTTTCAGGACATTTTGGGGAGTAAAAATGTATTCCCTATTTTCCTAAACCTAACCTTAACCCCAAACTCTAAACCTAACCTTTAAGCCAAAAATAACATTTAACAAATTCAGGACATGAAAAAAGTCCTGATTTTTCAAAATGTGTCTTGTTTACCTACCTTGTCAGCACATTGTGATGACTTGTCAGGACATTGTGGTCCTGATAAGGTAGGAAAACGTGTACACACACACACAGTAGCCAGAGGTAGCAATAGTGGTTAACAGATAGCGGTTTACAGATATGTCCTGTCCAGAACAGCAGTGGTGTTACCCCCACCCCCCCCCCAAGCCTCCTAGCCTACTTGCCCCCTCAGCCCCCCCATCACCTTGGGTAAGATAATAATGAGGCGGCCATACTTTCCCACAGCTCTTAACCAGCTGTGTGGCGCTGCTCTCCCAGCCAGGCCTGGTCAGTAATCAGGACCTCGTTAGGCGACCAACCAGAGGCCTGGCTCTGGCCTGGATCAGCTGGTTTAGTAGAGGAGAAATCCCCCAACAGTCAAATTGGGCAGAAAACAGTCTTGTAGGAACAGAAAGAGAAACACTGCAGGGCAGGAGACTCAGATAGGAAATGCTGTCATTATAGTAATGCTTAGGGGTAATGACAAAGCACAGTGTTGCAGAGCAAGGTAAATATGCCTTTCTTAGGTGGGAATTGGGTGAAAATGGGGGTGGCAGGTAGCTTAGTGGTTAAGAGCGTTGTGCCAGTATCCGAAAGGTCGCTGGTTCTAATCCCCGAGCCGACTAGGTGAAAAATCTGCTGATGTGCCCTTGAGCAAGGCACTTAACCCTAATTGCTCCTGTAAGTCGCTCTGGATAAGAGCGTCTGCTAAATGACTCATAATAATAATAAATAAAATGTGTTAACTACAGGTATATGCAATTGTGTGGTGTTGAAATGTGCTGTGTCAAGCTATTCTGACATATTGTGTGTATAATTTGACTGGATTTGTTTACCTAGGCTGCAATTCTTGTACAATATATACATTACACATCTTTTTGTCCAAAAATCATGTGATGAATCATCTGAATGCCTAACTGAGCATGGATGGACTTGATATCTTCCAATATGTTAGACACTGACATGATTAGCTCTGTACTCCCTCCGCAGCAGATAGTGAGAAAAGCTCTGACCACCCTCCACCTGCCAGCCCTGTGGACAAACCTGATGCTGTGGCCCCTGGAGATGTGGCCGCTGGGGCCCCTGGAGTTGTGGCCGCTGGGGCCCCGGGAGTTGTGGCCGCTGGGGCCCCTGGAGTTGTGGCCCCTGAGGCCCCAGTGGGGGAGACTGACGACGAGAACACTGTCTCCAACAAGACCTCAGTGGAGTCAGTGGAGGCCAACGAGAACAAGAACAACAACAACACCATCACCACAGCCAGGATCGCTACAACAACACCAAGAGGTTTGTATAGTTCAATATCTGCTACAACCTCTCCATCCTCTGTGTGTGTCGTTCTGACGGGTTGGGATAAAAGAGAAGTCACATTTCTGTTGAACATTTCTATACATCTTCTTCTAACGTCATGGTATCTATGGCTATTGATGTCATGTTGTTCCTCGCCGTTCAAAAAAAGTGGGCTAAACAAACCACACCTCTCTTCGCTTCTTTGCGTAGTTTGAAAATACAACGAGACAGATTGGTTTATCCACTTCCTCTTTCTCTGTAATTGACTCAGGGATACAATGTTGAACAGAAATGTTCTACTATATCTTGAACATGCCTCCCCTGGGGAGAATGTAATTAACACAGGATGGTGATAGCTCCACAGCTCCCAGACTATGTCCATATCTTAGGGCGAAGAATTCTTCTATAATTGTGTGGTGAAGACTGAACCAACAACTCAACAGGACATTTAGTTCAAGCTGTCGTTGTTTAAAGCAAAAGACAGTTAATAGTTGTGGCGTTCCTCATAGCAGTGGAAAATAGGTTCATGCACACTTGGGACGCTTGAGTGAGTTTTAAATGTCTTGTGAAAAGCATCACTATATGGTCAAGCCATTGCAAGTGACAGGCAATGGTTAGCAGCAGATGTGTGTATTTGACCTTTCCCCTTTACTAAGAGATGTCCTAGAGCTCAATCCGAGAGAGAACTCCAGTTGGCCTTTCAGTCTTTCAGAGGTCCAAAAATGCATGGAATGTTTGTAAACTGTGGCTATACGGTCACTCGTAAGTATGACTATAGGACACATATTCCATTGTTTAGTCCCACTACTATCGGATGGTTCTACAGTGTATGATTCAGAACACATGTTCTACCCATCACATCACATCGGTATTGAATGTTCTACTTTGGCAGGGATGAATGTTCTACTTTGGCAGGGATCCTGACTTTAGGTCTGCTGCCATTACTCAAATATTTTCTGGAATGTATGAGTGCAGGGATACAAGTATCTTATATCAGCATGCATCCTTTTGTAACCATGGTGAAATGTAGCTATAGGTCTAGGGTTAACACTCCCCATGTTCATCACTTCATCTATGTCCTGTCTCCTCATTATGTTGTTTCTCTGCTCTTCTCTCTCTCTCTCTCTCTCTCTCTCTCTCTCTCTCTCTCTCTCTCTCTCTCTCTCTCTCTCTCTCTCTCTCGTCTCTCACTCTCACTCTATCTCACTCTTACTCTCACACACACACACTGTCTCAGGATGGGCCATTACCAGCAGCTTCTCTGAGGTTCCTCTGGACAACCCAGCCTAAAAGAGATCCTCCTTTATCTGCAGCCCCTTCACAACCACGGTAAGCCCACATCGGACCCCCAGTTAGCCCCCAACAGACCCCCAGACAGCCCCCATCGGACCCCCACCGTAACCCCTAGATCCCCAATCACCCCCCAACCTCCCCCTGCAGCTGCTGAACCACTTCCCCAGCTCAGGTGTTAGTAAACGGATCAGCCCCAGCCAGGTCAGCAGGCCGCAAACGACTTTTGCTGGAAGTGCCAGAAGTGTTACTGAACCGGTCTCCCTGAATGAACATTGCAGTATAAATAGGACGTCATAACCACCAATCTACCGGTACTGCTGGTTATTAACATGTCGTTATCTATCTGCATTAGATTATGGGTTCCCATCTTCGAAATCTTCTTGACGAGGCTAATCCACATTGATTTATATATATATTCCTTGAAGGGATGTTTGTGGTTGTCGATGCATCTGGACTCAATTCTCCATTGGCAGTCATAAGATATTGCAGCATATATCAAAGTTTAATTACTTGTGTAGGGAGGATTTATATAGGCTCCTGGTTGAGTGAGGGGGACATATGTAGGCGTATTTGTTATACCTCTGCAATTTTCTAACTTAGTTATTGGACAGATGTCATTTAGCCTCTACAAGAACAAGTCGTACTGTTAGATGGAAACGACCACAACTTGCGCATCAAATATCTTCCACAATCTACCAAACAGCTCCCAACCATCTAAAATATCTCCTTGCCCACTTGCCGCAAAACAATGCATTTCCGATTTCCACTCATACTCTCTCATATACCTTTTCTGCTCATACCTCTGCTTCTTATCTCATTTCGATCAGGCATTCTAGATAGATTCCTCAGACAGACCCCAGCAGTTTGGGTCCTCTCAGTCAGTCAGACAGGAAGTTATAAATATAGCCCACTGCACCTGTGTTCCTCTTCTCTCTGAAGCCTGCCGCCAGTGTAGTGCTGCAGCCCAGGGCCTGGACCTTGAAGACCTGAGGAATCCACCCCGCTCTTAACAGACGATGATAGGCCCAGATCTTAGGCCCTGCCGCCGAGACGCATCGTGTTAACAGTCACGGATTGTGTCCCTTATCACAAAAAAGCAGTCCCCCCAGAAATCCCTGGCATCTCAGGTCCATCTTGGGTTGTCAATCCCTCACTTGTTCGCACCCCTCTCGTCCGTCCTCCCCCCTTTCTCTATCGCTCTGTCAGTAGTTTTGCTTGGCACGCTTTTTTGTGTGACCCTTAAGATGACCTGTAGTGTTGACATTTCCTCATACTGTATAGTAGAATCACATAATGTAGAAAGATGTCTAGTGACCATCCCTTATAAAACTACATTTACAGCAGAATGAATTAGGTCTTATAAAACTACATTTACAGCAGAATTAATTAGGTCTTACAAACCTGCATTTAGAGCATCATGAATTAGGTCTTACAAAACTACATTTACAGCATCATGAATTAGCTCTTATAAAACTACATTTACCACAGCATCATGAATTAGGTCTTATAAAACTATATTTACAGCATCATGAATTAGGTCTTACAAAACTGCATTTACAGCATCATGAATTATGTCTTACAAAACTACATTTACAACTAGCCGGTGCCCCCGCACATTGACTCTGCAACGGTACCCCCCTGTATATATAGCCTCCCTACTGTCACTTTATTTTACTTCTGCTCTTTTTTTTTTCTCAACACTTTTTTATTTTATTATTTTTTTATTTTTTTTTTACTTTTTTTGTTTAAAATAAATGCACTGTTGGTTAAGGGCTGTAAGTAAGCATTTCACTGTAATGTCTGCACCTGTTGTATTCGGCGCATGTGACCAATAAAATTTGATTTGATTTGATTTGAATTAGCTCTTATAAAACTACATTTACCACAGAATGAATTAGGTCTTATAAAACTGAATTGATAGAATAATGAATTAGGTCATGTAGGAGAGTGCAGTTAGAAGTGAAGGCTACTGCCTAGCACCCCTGACAAACCTGTCCTGTCTGGTATTAAGGAAAGGCTGGATCAGAGGGCTGGGGATTTGTAAGGCAGCCCGATGCGGGTCAGTAGGAGGAGAGGAGAGACTGTGGACTAATGGATACATTTTAATGAACACCGTTTTTTATAATGCAGGTATGCATGTATACACTACGTATGTACACAAATATGCACAGTGTAACCATAGTCATTCTTAAAGATGACTGACGTGTCTCCAATCTCCATCTTTAAGGTGGGTGAAAACATCAGAGAAAGTCTTGCTAGCTTCAAATAAGGTGGCTATGCTGTGGCTGTGTATGTAATTACAATCGTCGTCTTCAGACCGCCATAATTAGTTCATTAGAGGATTGGATACTTGGTCCAGACAGAGCCACTCTCTGAAGAAATGACTACCTTGGTCCAGAGTCTTTTACAGTACAGGAGGCCCCATACCACCTACATTACATTTACATTTACGTCATTTAGCAGACGCTCTTATCCAGAGCAACTTACAGTTAGTGCATACATTATTCTTTTTTATTTTCATACTGGCCCCCCGTGGGAATCGAACCCACAACCCTGGCGTTGCAAACGCCATGCTCTACCAACTGAGCTACCTCCCTGCCGGCCATTCCCTCCCCTACCCTGGACGACGCTGGGCCAATTGTGCGCCGCCCCATTGGTCTCCCGGTTGCGGCCGGCTACAGCAGAGCCTGGATTCAAACCAGGATCTCTAGTGGCACAGCTAGCACTGCGATGCAGTGCCTTAGACCACTGCGCCACTCGGGAGGTTGGATCCATTTGACACGTGATTTATTTACAGATGTATTTAACAGGATCGTTGGAGACAGAGTAGACCATGTAGATGGAGAATAACTAACCATAGATAATATATGATGACGTTAATAATCCTACATGTGTAATGTAGCAAAATACAAGTGTTAAAATGACATGTTTTATGCTAGTTTCTATTTACCTATGTCACAATCATTTATAATCACATATACACACCGTGTAACATTATAGTTCCTGGAGATTGTGCTACGTAATTGCTCCTATACCATTGCCTTCCAGAACTTTTGTATGACTTACACAAACAGTGAGAGCTGAGTCTACCAGGGCTACCTTCTAGCAGCAGGTTATTGATATGGTGTAGAGTTTCACACTGGGGGAGTGATATTTGATCACGGTAACTACAGCAACATTATTTAGATGTCAGCATAGGAAAGCAAGTATTCCCATTGATAGGCTTGGTAGTTACACTCTTAGAAAAAAGGGTTCCAAAAGGGTTCTTCGGCTGTCCCCATAGGAGCACCCTTTTTGGTTTTAGGTAGAACCCTTTTGGGTTCCATGTAAGGTTTTACATGGAACACAAAAGGATTATACCTGGAACCAAAAAGGGTTCTTCAAAGGGTTCTCCTATGGCACGTGTCAAACTCATTCCACGGAGGGCCGAGTGTCTGCGGGTTTTCACTCCTCCCTTGTCCTTGATTGATGAATTAAGGTCACTGATTAGTAAGGAACTCCCCTCACCTGGTTGTCTAGGTCTTAACTGAAAGGAAAAACCAAAAACCAGCAGACACTAGGCCCTCCATGGAATGAGTTTGACACCCCTGTCCTATGGGGACATCCGAAGAACCCTTTAAGGTTCTAGATAGCACCTTGTTTTCTAAGACGATAGCCTATTATTCTCACTGTTGAATTGTAGTTATTAACTCTTTATTCTAAATACAGTGGAAAAGAGGATCGATAATACAGTAGATTCAGCTGTGGATTTCACATTCAGCATGAGGAAAAAAGGCCCTTCTTGGAAGGCAAGGTCGGCCTTGCTCATACACAATAAGAAAAGCTGTCTATTCTGTGCTTTACATACAGAGAAAACAGACTGAATCGACCTTGTAAAAAAGGAGCCAAGAAAGAAAGAGAAAAGCTAGAAACAACCACTCCTTTCTTCCTTCCACCTGGTTTAGGTAGTGATGAGCAAGCTGAAGTTGAAAGGCCTCTTGCCTCCCCCATCCAGGGGAGATAATGGATATGACCTGACAGCTCATAAAACAGCATAATTAGCTGGTTAGGCCGGCTGTGTTATTTTCCAATCAGGGGTTTTCTTTCATGTCCGTCAGCCCACGTTGGAGGAAAACATTTCCACTGCTGTCGGGGGGAACGGGGGTTATCATAAATTTGACTCTGGAATAGCCCGCCGGTCCAAAGAGAGGGGAGAGAATGTGGACAAGCCTAGCTAGTAATTAGTGTGGGCTATTTTATTGGCCGATAGGGGCTTTCGTTCGATGTGATTGGACACACAGGTTCAAAGACAGGGCAAGGCTGTGTAGAGTCAGAGGTCAAGGGTCAGATTATCTTATCTCATTGTGCTTAGATATATTTGTCATTCATCTACCCCAAAATAAATCATTTTCTTGTTTATGTAGTGGCATTGCTGTCCCCAGTAATAAAAAAGAAACCAGATCTCAATTTTGGGGTTTGAGACTACCATTTTGGACGTCCCAATGGATCTATGGCAGGATAACAGTGGCGTAGGTGTGAGAGGGGGCCTGGGCTCAGTAATAACAGTGGCTGGGTGTGAGAGGGGGGCTCAGTAATAACAGTGGCTGGGTGTGAGAGGGGGCCTGGGCTCAGTAATAACAGTGGCTGGGTGTGAGAGGGGGCCTGGGCTCAGTAATAACAGTGGCTGGGTGTGAGAGGGGGCCTGGGCTCAGTAATAACAGTGGCTGGGTGTGAGAGGGGGCCTGGGCTCAGTAATAACAGTGGCTGGGTGTGAGAGGGGGCCTGGGCTCAGTAATAACAGTGGCTGGGTGTGAGAGAGGGCCTGGGCTCAGTAATAACAGTGGCTGGGTGTGAGAGGGGGCCTGGGCTCAGTAATAACAGTGGCGTAGGTGTGAGAGGGGGCCTGGGCTCAGTAATAACAGTGGCTGGGTGTGAGAGGGGGCCTGGGCTCAGTAATAACAGTGGCTGGGTGTGAGAGAGGGCCTGGGCTCAGTAATAACAGTGGCTGGGTGTGAGAGGGGGCCTGGGCTCAGTAATAACAGTGGCGTAGGTGTGAGAGGGGGCCTGGGCTCAGTAATAACAGTGGCTGGGTGTGAGAGGGGGGCTCAGTAATAACAGTGGCTGGGTGTGAGAGGGGGCCTGGGCTCAGTAATAACAGTGGCTGGGTGTGAGAGGGGGCCTGGGCTCAGTAATAACAGTGGCTGGGTGTGAGAGGGGGCCTGGGCTCAGTAATAACAGTGGCTGGGTGTGAGAGGGGGCCTGGGCTCAGTAATAACAGTGGCTGGGTGTGAGAGGGGGCCTGGGCGCAGTAATAACAGTGGCTGGGTGTGAGAGGGGGCCTGGGCTCAGTAATAACAGTGGCTGGGTGCTGCTGGGTGGTGTTTCCTGCATGTATGGGTTTTGATGTAGTGACTGAGATGACAGGGCTCTGTCATGTCACCTGACTGGGTTTATGGTTTATCACAGGGAGGGATTGGTGGAAAGGCATATACACATACACACACACACACACACACACACACACACACACACATACATACACACACACACACACACACACACACACACAACCAGGACAGAAACAGCTGGTGTCAGCTGATCTAAAATCTGCCTCTTGTGTCCTGCGCAACACAACAATGTTAGCCCACTGAGCTAAAAGCCTAAGCATTCGCTTGGGGAGCTAACATAAGTCTTCAGGACTCAGGAAGTTACTCATTAGACAAGTTTGATTCCCCAAACCATCTCCATTACATAAGCAGTGTACCCTCCGCCCTGGCTCACCAACTGAGTTAGACATTGTGCAGGGCTCCACACTGAGAATCATTAAACAATAGACCAATAATCTATTTTCAGCTCAGGTCGTGTAATATGACAACAGCTGCATTTATCTACAGACTGATATTTATAATGTTAGATTAGTATTATGTGGCTCACATAGCATGAGTAGTCCTCTATCCTGACAATTATTAGTCATTACAGTATATAGCCATGAGATTAAACACTTGTATTTTAAATTAGATTAAAACACACACGTTTGTGTTGGTGGCTGACTGCTGTTTGTGACCGAAGTTTGAAGGTGGAGTCAGGTTTCAGTGTTGATAGTACTAACTGTCTGAGGGTCCCAAATGCCCTATGACAAAATGGCGTCTCTGGCGTCTAGCTTTTTAATGTGATACTGTTATATACAGGCTCTGGATGCTACTGTTAGCCACTGTTGTTCTGTCAAAAGACATTTCTTTGATAATGAAATGTATGCATCTTGTTTGACATGATGTCAACTTTTAATCCCTAAATTCCATTACTGACTGAAAGACCACATAATGATAATGTTGATAGTCATTGTTTATCACACGACATTGTCAAACGACACCCCACATCTAATTTTGTAAACACATTACCCTAAACATTGCATACACCCCTTCTTTAATCCCTTGTGCCCTACTTCTTTAAAGCAGCCCCATACAGAAGGTCTTGAATTTCCTCCCTGTCTCCTTGTTTCTACCCAGCCAGTGTGTTGAGAGATGCAGAGTAAAGGTTCCCTTTGATGCTCAGATAAAGAGTTAGAAGGTCTTCAGACGCCCTATGCTGGCTGGGCTCAGCACGCACGCGCTCACGCACGCACGCACACACACTGGCCTGGGTCCCCTCCTACATTGAAGTCAGTGGAGGCTGCTGAGGGGAGGACGGCTCATAATATGGCTGGAATTGAGTCATTGGAATGTTATAAACCACATGGAAACCACATGTTTGATACCATTCCTTTGACTCCATTCCAGACATTATTTTGAGCCGTCCTCCCCTCAGCAGCCTCCACTGGTTGAATTTGCTGTGCTACATCCATCACAGATGGTGGATTTCTCTGTAAATCCTCACGCCTTCTTTGTTTACCTCTATTTGTACTGCTAACCCAGGCTGGATTGTAACGGGATAGGTCTAGCAGTGGAGCTATTGACATATACATGTATATTCCACGTGGGAGTATATTCACTTCTGGTTGGTAGGCAGAAACAGAAGCACTTCCTACAACCGCAACCCAGCTGTCTTTTCCTTTTGGCTTTTTATAAAGCGACGAGGTCGTGTACTTCGGACAATCTAAATGTGTTTAGAACGCAAGAGGTGAATTTACAAGAGGGTCACTTACATGTGTTAATTAATCCATTATAAACATTCACCCGAGGCTTCCTGTTAGCTTTGCATCTGTCGTGACCTTGTCGTAGCCTTTTTCCCTTTTCCTGTTTCTTTTATTCTTTTTTTTTTTTTTTTTTACAAACACTCAGTTAAAACATTAGTATATTTAGCCATGACTATATTTAAACGTTAGTATGCAGCCCTATCTCACAGTACAGTACACAGCTACTGGTGTGGGTGGAATGTAGCTAATGTAGCTGGCTAGCTGCTCGCTATGGAAACACTTTATCACTTCCTGTGGCAGAGGTCAGAGCAACCTGGGTGTCAAATTCAACTCGTGAAAAATCCAATAACTGAGTGAGAAATACATTTACTAGTTCAACCAGTTGATTTAGTGGCAGTTGTTTGCTATAACGACCTTAAGTATACAAGTTAATCAATGACAAAATTGAGATAACCCTTAGCTAGTTTAGATACCATTTGGCTCGTTGACTATTCTGGATCTCCACCATTGTTCACCCCACGACAACCTTCATTTGTAGCCTGTGCTAGAGGACAAGGCTAGTTGAAACCTAGATTGCTTTCCAAACAATTTAGAGGCAGCTTGTTTTGAAAGCAAGCCCCATTATGCGGTCATGGCTTGCCTTTATAGAAGACGCCGAAACCTTGACAAATGGGGTCAAGGCAACAGATGCTTGAGAGCTATCTATAACCAATAAGGAACTCCAACCTCTCTCTCTCTCTCTCTCTCTCTCTCTCTCTCTCTCTCCCATAGTCATATAGTCGCCTAAAATATAGCCTCTTCTTGCTATCAAACTCTTGTTGCGTAGTAAGCTGATTAGCCTTGTTCATTAGCTTTCTGTAGGATACAAGGGAGTATAATTGAGACATTGATTTGTGTATGTATTGCTAGCCCTGATCCCTGATATTTTTACACACTATACCGTGCCTCTTTATGAAAGGAAGTATCTCTCCTTTATGTGACCTGAAACCATGCGACAACCCATTAGTCATATCGGCAGTGCGTTTACCACTGCTATCTGGTCCAGAGATCAGATCTCGTTTGTGTAATACCACACACACATCTCACGTGTTCACTTCCTGAACTTGTCTCCACATCACAAAACCGCTAGGTGGGGTCGGTCCAACTTCCTGCTTGGGTTCCTTGACCTTCAGTGACCCTTCGCGATGGGAGCTAAGTGAAAAGGTCAGAGGTCAGCGGAACCTAATTAAAGGGTATACACTGACCACAAGGAGGAGAGTGCTGTACTCCCTGTGTCCTAGGAGACACACCCACATTCTTTAGTGGTCACTGAGACGGGTCCATGCAGAGGTTGAGGTAGAGGGAATTGTCCTCAAGGAACATCTAGACCTGCACACACTTAAAGCTGCAATATGTAACTTTTTGGGCGACCCGACCAAATTCACATAGAAATGTGCCATTCTCAAGTCTAAGAAGCGGTAGATCTGTTCTAGGTGCGTTATTTCTATGCTTCCCGTTCTTACGTTTCAGTTTATTACACCAGCTTCAAACAGCAACATATTTTTGGTTAATTATAAGATATTTCACAGCGGTTTAAATGGTACAATGATTCTCTTGCTTGATTGGTCAGATAAACTGAAATTAGGCAAACTATTAGAATTTTAGCAACAAGGAAATGGCGGAGCGATTTCTGCATACTGCACCTATAAACATACAGATGCCACACACACACACACACCAGGTAAAGGAAGAGAATTCTTAAGAGCTTCCTTTTACAATTTCACTGTTCACCATACCCTCTACCTAGCCCATATTTGATGGACGTCAGAGGACGGTGACCTCTGAACTTTTGAGTGTTTATGTTTTAGACTCTTCACAAGAGTTCCACCGTAGCGGTCACATTTGCCCTTCTTCTCTCTCTAGTATTCCCGCCATGCTATGCCAGCAGACAGCTGGTTGCCAAGTGCTGTGACACACACACCGTTATCGACTTCGCTTTAGCCGCTACACGCTATGGAATAATAATAATAATAATACCTGTCTGTCAACAAAGGAAGCAGATGATAGAAAGGCAATGGCAATAAAATAATATGGCTATAGGTTTGATATGCTATACGGAAATGGTATTTACACCTTGGTAGCTTAGCTTGTCTAAATAGGGGTCAGTTGTTCAACACGGGCTTTCCAGATAGCATCTATCTTCGTTGCGGGTAGCAGCAGCCCTGGACACTGTGTGTGTGATCTGGTAGCGTGCTATGATGTGATGCCCACTTTGCCCAGACACTATTCCTAGGGATAGAGGCTACTACTCTATTCTATTATTGCATCCGGATGTTCCATTGAGCTTTACAAAGGAGACCAGGCCTAAAGGCAGTCTATTGCAGATCTTAATTTGAGCCAGTTTGCAACAGGAAATGTGAATTATTATGTGGATTATAATTCATCAACGTTTTTGTAGGGGTAGATACATTTTTCGTAAGGGAAAATCAAGTCTGAAATTTCAACGTGGAAAATGACTAACTTCAGAAGCCATTTTGAACCTCAAATAGACCACGAGTTTTAAATGTCCTCCTGCAACAGGGCGATCAAATTAAGATCCTACATCTGTACCTAAACTCTGAAGTTTAAATCAAGTCTCCTAGACTAGCAATGAAGGACAATGATCCAGTCATTGAACAAAACCCTTACAGTTTCTCTGATAAACACCCTCTGTCACTTCCAGTTGTCTTGCAAACAGTCAGTGCTTTGAGAACCTACTAAGAGTTCAGAAAATCATTTGTGGGGAGTTGGGAGGTGCAGTTAGTCGAACGTCTCTAGCAGTCGGCAGAACTAATGTCAGGCTTTGTTTACGGAACAGAATTCCCCTGGGGCAGGATTATCCAGATAAACTCAGAGGAATGGAGTCCGCCCGCCAAACGCAGGATTAGGGAAGTGGCCGATCCTTTCAGCTCCTCTAGAGCCCCTGGGCTCAGTTTTTCAAAAGTTATCTATCCGGATTTTGGCAATCGGATACGATTAAATGCATAGAAATATAATGAATAGAATGTGAGTCCCCATTCAACTCAATCATTCATCCGTTTTATTCATTCTATTTCTATGCATTTAATCCTATCCGATAGGCGAAATTCAGACAACTTTTGAAAAACTGGGCCCTGGTGATGCCTTCTCCACATCGTGTGTGTGAGCTGTCAGGAATGTCACCCATTCACAAATACTGTCACCTTTCTATGTACAAAGCAATAGGTACTGTGGATGGATTTAGTCTTAGTTCCTGACAAGGTATTTCTATTCTCATGAGCCATAACCAAATCTCTACGTCAGTCAAGAGAGAGCATGGTATTTCCAACTATCTTACTATCTCTGGATGGACTGACGTCATAGTACCAAACCAGTCGTCATTCTGATCTCATTGACAGTCCCCATGTGATCAGATTCTGTGCTGGTGGCTCACTGTTTGGGAGGAGCAGCAGCCATATCAGCTTTATGTCCAACCCCACAATGTGTTACAGTCTGTGACTTCAGTAGCATGTAAGGGATAGACCTGTCACCATCCTCTGCTTGGTGTATTTTCTGCCGGTGTCCCCATCCAACATGTTTGGTTGTTTTAGCATTCCTGTCCACTCCTCCTGGGTCTGACCTGCTCTCCGGGCCTGGCGGGGCTACTGTGATCAGAGACTTGGTGAAAGATGGACATTCACCTGCTGGTATCGCCTCAGGCATCAGCTCCAACCTCCAACATTCCTTCCTCAGGCCCAAACTGACGAGTCACACCACTGCTTAATATGCCTGTGTCTTTCAGTGTGTTAGTCATCACAGTTGGGGAACTTTTCTCCCCACTCTCCAGGTGTAAGAACAGTTTACTTTAAATGAAAGCTTTAAGAATGTTACACTGCGGCTACTATTGATACACTTTGAAGTGTGTGTATGGTGATTTTAAAATTGAGATGTTTTACCAGATGTTCGATAGTGAAATATTACTAGTTGAGAAATAGTAATACAAGTTGATGAAGGGCTGTGCATATTCATGACTATGATGAATTTGGCTTTTGTTGTTGTAAATGTAATGTATTATGGTTATATTGCACATAAACCCATTAGAAGAAACACCTTACCTTAAAATGAACTTGTGGTTGTGTTTGTCCTCAGTGAGCTTTCACATTGATATTTACAACCGCATACTAAATCTGTAGTAAATCGCTGTGTTGCTTTGACCTAATAGCTATTACGAATAGCTATTAAACTTTTTAGCACTTAACCTTTCAGTTGTTAATCCATCAGATCAAACAGGTTTTTGCTTCCCCAGTTATTTTCTCCTATGTGTTATTTTGCTGTTTTTACATGCCCATATTAATAGGTACAGTGAGGGAAAAAAAGTATTTGATCCCCTACTGATTTTGTACGTTTGCCCACTGACAAAGAAACGATCAGTCTATAATTTTAATGGTAGGTTTATTTGAACAGTGAGAGACAGAATAACAACAAAAAAATCCAGAAAAACACATGTCAAAAGTGTTATAAATTGATTTTTGCATTTTAATGAGGGAAATAAGTATTTGACCCCCTCTCAATCAGAAAGATTTCTGGCTCCCAGGTGTCTTTTATACAGGTAAAAAGCTGAGATTAGGAGCACACTCTTAAAGGGAGTGCTCCTAATCTCAGTTTGTTACCTGTATAAAAGACACCTGTCCACAGAAGCAATCAATCTATCAGATTCCAAACTCTCCACCATGGCCAAGACCAAAGAGAAACATTATGCTTTGGGAGTGTTTTTCTGCTAAGGGGACAGGACAACATCACTGCATCAAAGGGACGATGGACGGGGCCATGTACCGTCAAATCTTGGGTGAGAACCTCCTTCCCTCAGCCAGGGCATTGAAAATGGGTCGTGGATGGTTATTCCAGCATGACAATGACCCAAAACACAGTGGGACAAAATCCCTCCTGAGATGTGTGCAAACCTGGTGGCCAACTTCAAGAAACGTCTGACCTCTGTGATTGCCAACAAGGGTTTTGCCACCAAGTACTAAGTCATGTTTTGCAGAGGGGTCAAATACTTACTTCCCTCGTTAAAATGCAAATCAATTAATAACATTTTTGACATGCGTTTTTCTGGATTTTTTTGTTGTTATTCTGTCTCTCACTGTTCAAATAAACCTACCATTAAAATTATAGACTGATCATTTCTTTGTCAGTGGGCAAATGTACAAAATCAGCAGGAGATCAAATAAGTCTTTCCAAAAACGTCTTTATGGTAATGTCTTCATACAAAATGGACAATTACATTTATATTCTATTTGTAGGAATATTGACTGCATGGAACAGGTGTGAAGTTTAGAGCAGACCGTTGTGATGACGAGTGGTCGTTTCCAGAAGGCCAGATCTGCTTTACTGCACGCTGTAAAAGCCCAGAGGAGAGGGAAAGAGCGATGATAAATTGTAACGTTTGAAACATTCCCTCTGTGATATCATAAAGCAATGATAAAACAGGTATATAGTCAGTTTAGGACAGAAAGTATTTCTGATTTCACTTAGTTTCCACCTGTCATTCTTAGAGGGGGTGAAGGCAGTAAACAGGTCTATGCAGGTTGTAGGTAATGAGACTGAAAACCGGTTGAGGTTTTGCTGTATTACTTTCCATCACCAAAATGATTGGTGAAAACCTTCCTCCACTACAGTGCAAACACT
The DNA here is from genome assembly GCF_964263955.1 of Coregonus lavaretus. Lineage (NCBI taxonomy): Eukaryota > Metazoa > Chordata > Actinopteri > Salmoniformes > Salmonidae > Coregonus > Coregonus lavaretus. Next base: position 41,438 of record NW_028162339.1, on the reverse strand, counting down.
TGACCCATAGACCTTACTACAATGTGAGCAATCTAATCAATTGGAATCACTACTTTTGTGACCCAGCATTTGAGCTCTTTTGTTCAGAGACCAGATTGAGGAGGTGGTAGTCTCTAGCTGGATTCAAGTTAGCCTTAGTAGCATTTTCCCCAGAGTCACTAAATCCCCAGTGGAATGTCAAGTCTTTCAGTGACTAGGTTTCTCCTTCACTATAGTAACTGCCTAACTGGGGTCCTCTCCACACAGATCCCTATCTGTTCCTATATGGCTCAACTTTAGCTCAGTTTAGCCCAGCCACTCTACAGAGCTGTGCGAGAGCTCACCTGTCCTGCAATATGCAATCAGACCCTTAGTAATCACATAAGCTCTGCAATATGCAAACAGACCCTTAGTAATCACATAAGCTGTTCTCTGTTACCTGGTCTCCTTTTTATTGCATGCATTTGAGATTAACGGGGGTCACGTTTGAAAGTGCAACGGCAGGATATAAGAACTGTAAGGATGAGATACTCATACAGCATGGTCGGTTTAATTTATTTGTGCATTTACTATATAGAGTGCACTCCATCCATACCCAATAAACACCTGTTAGCTTACTTCAATTCTTATTTGGGTATGTAGGTGTTTTATGTATGAAATCCGTACACGCAGCTTTTTGTCAATCTAAAAGTTAATCTAGGCTAAGTCATCTATGAATTTTTAAGGGGTTGAACCACCTCAACTCCACAGTCTTCACACCTAGGGGGCATAAACCAGTTCGGAGAATCCATAAAAGGGTTATCATAAATCACTTCAATAGAGTTTTTTGATGAGGGGGAGGGAGGGAGGGGGGGTGGGGCATGTCAGGTATCCTGTCCCTCAAACAGCTGTTTCAGCACAGGGGTCAAGGGTCATGTCAGAGGCCACATAAACATGGTCAAAGCAGAAGGTACGGCAGGGGGTTACAGGTGAGGAGAGCCAGGATTATGGTGTCACAGGATGACTAAGGACACAACTTTCCAGGAAAATCCAGCCAGGTAGAAATATAGATGGAGAAAGGTAGCCCAGTGATAAAGAGGGAGTTAGATCTCCCCATCGTGACGGCCCATCGATTACAAAGCAAGATTAGCAAAGGTTGAAGCTAAGTGCGTTTCAGATGAGTAACTGTTCTGCACAACAAAATGAATCATTTGAATCATGAGTGTCTCACTGACTTCTGTTGCTGACTTCCACGTTGTTTTCTTTGTGTTTTTTAGACTGAAGAAAAAACGTGAAGTAAAAGGTAAACTCATCGGAAACGCCTGAAAACAAAGTATTTCATTCAATTCATATTATATAGGCTAGCTGATTAAGTTGATGTTTTCTCTGTCAATAAACCATTTGTTAACTATCGTTGTCTTTTAAATCTCAGGATAACCTATGGATATGCTAAGTTAACTTTCACAAATGCTATCTTTATATTCTGGTACTTACATTTTATTATACTGTATTTTTGTCATCATAGCCTTAGGAGTGAATAGGCCTAATTTTGATTAATTCATCTTGTGTGTATATAGTTTAGATAGGTATTATGTCTTTAAGGAAGAGTAGCTGTCAGGATGTATTCATGTTGTTATTCTGATTTACTTAGGATTTATTCCATGGCATTGTTGAATACTCATTTCTGATTGGCTTGAAGGGCATTCTAGAGCGTGCATTATATATTTATATGAAGTCATACGAGATATGAGGTCATGTATGAACTTTCAATTGTTAATATCTCTGTTTCCAAGATAATTTTTTTGGGGAGATCAGTTTCAAATCTTTATGCAGATTCTTCACATTCCCTCTCACCCTCAATCTATATTGTCAATTCATTTGTCATTTTGAAAAACCGGCAATACTTCCATCGTCATGTTCTGTACATTTTATTTGCATGGACTTGATTGCATCCTTTTTGGCTCTTTTGATGTCAGTCGCTACATAAATGTAGTGAATGTGTCACAATATTTCTGTTATTGGGCCATCAAAGTCCTACTCAGCTTGAAGCGAGTGTTTTATTAATATTCTACCCCTCATGTGAGCTGGGCCAACGTTGCAGATAGAAATGTCATGATTAGAGCTGACGTTATTCCTGATTCCGCATGTCAGAGAGGCATGCTTGTTCTGCACAATATACTTCTATCTGAACGTTTCACAATGTTGTGCCCTGCTGAAAGCAGCACTGGTCCCCACCTACAGTAAACTGGACCCTGCGAGGCCACCTGTTATTACCCTCATGAATGAGAAACCAGGCTATCGGGCCAATCCACTGCATCTCCATCCAAGAAGAAATCCTAAAAGGCTTATGGGTGGATTGCTGTGGAGAATGCTAATGCTAATAATAGCAGATATGCTATAATTTACATCCAGTAAAACAGGACAAATAAAAGGAAAGGTCCGCCAGGGCTAGATACCGTGATAACAGCTGGGAGAGGTGGGATACAAACTGTTTCCTTTACAGGATAGTTGATCCTCTTTCTACACACTCATTCACAAACATCCCAATGTAGTGTTTCATATTATACCTCCTTTTTTTCATGCATCAAGTCTCAAATCTTGACCCAAAGAAAACATGTAAAAAGCAAAGTAGTCTAGAAGATGTTTCCATAAATAATTCCTTTAATGCTCTGTGTAGAATACCTGTTTCTCATGTTTGTACATTTAAATAAATATATCAAAAACATTGGCAGCATTTAGTTGTTGTATTTCTAAAAGGTGGAGACAGCACTTCCTTCTCACAGATTTTTCAGGGGGATTTTTTTTTTGTCAGCAAACCTTTCAAAATAGCCGTCATTGTAACGAAGTGCCCCTAGTCTCAAACATGTAATTTCTTCTTGCTGACTGGCCAACTGTCCAGCTGCCCGCCTCCGGTCCAGCCGGTCATATTATGGTAAGTGTAAACACGGGCTACAGGTGAAAATGCATTCGCTTCAAAATGACAGCGTTAAAAGACAGGAATTCCCTGACACTGTGCCACACACATTCCTGGGACTGCAGTGCAGCACTCCTTCAAGTCTCTAGCAGGGCTCTTTTAGCTGGTCTGGCGTTCAATAGCTAGCTCATTATCACCGCTAATTAGACCTTGAATATAGCCTTGGAACATGGATTGACGATGACATTGTGTTTGTAGACTATCTAGCACTCCATCTAAACTCCTTCAGTGTGAACTCCTTCGGCCGTATGCCTTCTCACACCGCTGGAGGTGTACGGTTATTCCCTGACAATGCAGTCTGTTGTGCATTAATGCTTACCTTATGACCATAAATGACTGTATCGTGATCATAAATAATTTTTTAAATCTTATATAATGTAGTTATAGTACCACCCATCTAGTGCCTAGTTTTTGGGCCTGTTCCAGGTGCTATATGAAGCTTGTCTCCAGGGCTTCTGTCCTGTTCTGCCTAGTGATAACGCCAGGTGATAACACCAGCGGACCAATCGGGTGGTTTTTACATCTTAATCCACCATTAAGAGCTGAAATGCTGCGTGGGGCCTTGTGGTGAGGTAGTGACGGCAGGAGAGGCACTGGAATGGAGGCTCATACCCTTCAAACCTGACCACAGTCATGGGGGCCTCGCGCCAACCAGCTAAAGGAGGCAGAATACTACCCTCCTCCTCCCATCCTCTCCCTGAACTGAACCGGATCCAAATGTATTAGGATCCTTCTTGGTATCCCCTATTTATACGCTGTGTATTTTTACAGGCGGGCCGGATGATTAGGATGCTAGCGTCAAAGTGTGAAAGCAAAGAGAAAGTGGTTATGGTGAACCCTCTTTCTGGGTGCTATTCTGAGGATGTGGAGGGGGGTTATCAGAGGTGATCAGGGCAAGAATGTGGCCTCTAGAACTTCTGCATGTTCAGAACCTGGTAAATTGGACCTTCTAAACATACACTACATGACCAACAGTATGTGGACACCTGCTCGTCGAATATCTCATTCCAAAATCATGGGCATTAATATTGAGTTGGTCCCCCCTTTGCTGCTATAACAGCCTCCACTCTTCTGGGAAGGCTTTCCCCTAGATGTTGGAACATTGCTGCGGGGACTTGCTTCCATTCAGCCACAAGAGCATTAGTGAGGTCGGGCACTGATGTTGGGCGATTAGGCCTTGCTCGCAGTCGGCATTCCAATTCATCCCAAAGGTGTTCGATGGGGTTGATGTCAGGGCTCTGTGCAGGCCAGTCAAGTTCTTCCACACCAATCTCGACATATTTCAGTATGGACCTTGCTTTGTGCATGGGGCATTGTCATGCTGAAACAGGAAAGGGCCTTCCCCAAACTGTTGCCACAAAGTTGGAAGCACAGAATCGTCTAGAATGTCATTGTATGCTGTAGCATTAAAATGCCCCTTCTCTGGAACTAAGGGGCCTAGGCCGAACCATGAAAAACAGCCCCAGACCATTATTCCGCCTCCACCAAACATTACAGTTGGCACTATACATTCAGGCAGGTACCGTTCTCCTGGCATCCGCCAAGCCCAGATTTGTCCGTTGGACTGCCTGATGGTGAAGCGTGATTCATCACTCCAGAGAATGCGTTTCCACTGCTCCAGTGTCCAATGGCGGTGAGCTTTACACCACTCCAGCTGACGCTTGGCATTGCGCATGGTGATCGGTGATCTTAGGCTTGTGTGTGGCTGCTCGGCCATGGAAACCCATTTTCATGAAGCTCCCGATGAACAGTTCTTGTGCTGATGTTGCATCCAGAGCCAGTTTGGAACTCGGTAGTGAGTGTTGCAACCGAGGACAGACGATTTTTACGCGCTACACGCTTCAGCACTCGGCGGTCCCATTCTGTGAGCTTGTGTAGCCTACCATTCGCGGCTGAACCGCTGTTGTTCCTAGACGTTTCCACTTCACAATAACAACACTTACAGTTGACTGGGACAGCTTTAGCAGGGTAGAAATGTCACAAACTGACTTGTTGGAAAGGTGGCATCCTATGATGGTGCCACGTTGAAAGTCACTGATCTCTTCATTAAGGTCATTCTACTGCCAATGTTTGTCTATGGAGATTGCATGGCTGTGTGCTCGATTTTATACACCTGTCAGCAACGGTTGTGGCTGAAATAGCTGAATCCACTAATTTGAAGGAGTGTCACCCAGCGACAAATTATGCAACATTTCTCCAAAGGTACCTCTTTACGCTCATACCAGTTACGGGTACAAAATAGCAGATTTGGACATTGATAAGCACCTAAATTTTAACGCAGCGGCTGTACAGTAACATGGAATACATGACGTCAGAGCTCAAGGTCTCCACTTCACAGTGCAGTATTGGTTTTGACTGACAGCGGTTCTGAACTTGAACACCGCACGCAACAAAAAATTGTTGTGCAACATCTTTTGTTGTCTGAGTGAGGGAAATGCTGTAAAGAAAGAGGACTAGATGTATTTTGAAAGACAAGATGATTAGGATTATAATAAATATACCGCGATGATGTCATACAAGCCAAACACCCGTTAGTCCAAATGTACACTTCACATTTCCATCATAAAATGTCATGTCAATGTTTATGATCACTATGCTTGATGTACAGTTAGAAGATGACATGGCGTCATACCCCGGGTTGTTCTGAACAGAATGTGCCTGTTTGTCATATTGTGAAGAAATTCGGCGTGGAACAAGCATGCACTCGTGACTATTCTATGCACACCAAAATTACGATCTGCTTCTCTGAATTGCCTTGTGAAAGCCTAACACTGTAAGATCGTAAGAATGGCTTACCAAGAAACACTTCCAAAAGGACTAATTCCAGATAAAAAAGGAGTTGGAGCACTACAAAAAAAAGTATGACTAAGATCGTATTTTGTAACTTAGCTAGCCCTGTTGGCAATATAACAGGCTTTCAAGTGATGCCCACCAGATTGCGATTGATAATGAACCTTTTTGGAATGGGTAAACAACAGTAAGTGTGTGATGCCGGGGATACAGGGCTGTGTTCAAAACTACTACAAGTCTGCTTGCTCTAGTTCCTCAACAGCACAGCTAGGAGAGCTCAAAAAGTACCTTATAGTTGAAGACTCTTATTTGAGTCATAAAAGTGCATTGAAATTACTTAGGAACTGTGCACACTTTGGAGAGGTGTGTGGCCACTTGGAGAAACCAATTAGTCCTCTCACTCAAACCCTTGTCATTTTTTTTGTCTTATGTTGTACCTACCCCAAATTTACCATGAATATTCTTATGTTACTGAATGTATCCAGAGTATTTTCAGATGTTGTTATCAACAAATCTGGCGAAAAGTACAGTAAATGTAATATACACATAAAATCAACAATGTCATGTTTGGATTCAGTCTTGTGTCAGATTGACTGTTTTGTCCTCACCTTTAGTCTAATAATTTTCCCATAATCTCCAAACTGTTCCCTTTTGATTGCTACCATGGTTATGCATACGCTTTCCATATTTCTTCTGTAAGAAACAGTACAATTTAGCCCTATCCATATAACAATTTCCACGAGTGTAAGTGGTTAAAGTAACGTTATACCTGACAGAATGGGGACAGCATGGACAAGTGGGCTAGTCTGGTCATTCAATGATACAGTACAGTGCAATGTAACATTCCTATGTAATATACTGTAACTGTGGCAGACAGCGTCCCGGCAGGGTGCAGGGCTTTTGCCTGGTCAGCAGCTGCAGACCCAGCTCTGCTATGTAGGACACTCCATCCACAACTAAGAAAACATTCCACCCCACTGCAACTGTACTATCCCCTTCCCTCTTCCCCCAAGATACCTCAGGCATCAGTTCGGGAGTGTCTGTTCATCCCTAGAGTGTGTTTACATTGCAGGGTTTTACCCTCATGTAGCCTACAGTTCCAGGTTTTCCACTAAAAGTGCTAGGGCCCATAGGTTCACTGAAGTAGGATTTTCTATGACAAGATCCAAGAATGAAGTGACTGAATTTATAGGCAGGTGCTGAATATTTGCCATTGCCTTATTGTCACGGAGCACATGTCTGTGACTTCTAGACAATGACACTGAAACAAATTATTGGTTTGAGAAAGACTCTTTATTCATTGTGTCACTGCAATGTATTATTATCAAATCATGTTTTAATGTTGTTTTTTATAGCTACAAGGGACCTAAAATTCCAAATCAAATAGCTAAATGATCCATGGTATGACCATCTTAAAACAATTCCATATGTTAGCTTAGTAGAACACCCCTCGTGTGTCCATGTGAAATTATGTAAAACCGTTGTTTATGATGTGTTGGGATGTACATGTGAAATTATGCATTTATGGTAGAAATGTATTATGGGCTATCATTTTGGAACATTCCTAGCAGAAAGGAGTTCCGGGAAAGAGTTCTTAGGTGTTCAGTTGGCCTTTGCCTGGGAGAGAGCAGGCTGGCTAGAGTAGAGCCATATCTGAGTTTTGTTATCGGCAAAGAGTTGTTGCCTGAATAGTTTTTACTGAGAATATCTTGGATTTATTCAAGTCTCTATGTTAACGTCCTGTTTGTTATTTTCTGTACAACGTATATTGGCCAATTCGTTATGCACCTGTTAATATTGTAAATAAAAGTGGTGAGCACCAGAACATCCTGTCTGTCTCCTCACTGTCCGATCCTCCGCCTCAGCTTCTGCTTCACACTTATCAACAGTCCTGACAAATCTTGCTCACTTGAGCGCAAAACTGTGGGTGATTAGGGCTGCGTTTACACAGGCAGCCGAATTCTGATAATCTTCCACTAATTGGTCTTTTGACCAATCACATCAGATCTTTTCACATCAGATGTTTTTCAGAGCTGATCTGATTGGTCAAAATCCTATTAGTGAAAAAAAAATCAGAATTGGGCTGCCTGTGTAAACGCAGCCCAGTCATGACTAGCCAGAGTGTATGGACACTATAATTTGTCGTCTGTTAGCACGGTAGCTTTGATGGTGCATAGGTGAACACTGAGTGGCCTAGTAAGATAACGGTATGTCCTCTACCATTAACGTTACTCCCCCTTACTACTGACATTGGCCTACAGGGATGCATGTCCACAACTGTCCCATGCAGCTGGACCTAGCCATTCATCAACACCATGATGTAGAGGTTATGAGATGTTCAAGAGCGATAAACTTTACGGACTTGTTGAGAATGCCAAGAATGTTTTTAAACACGGCGTGAACACAGTGTGACAGATATCACCAGACAACCTACACAACGAGGTGTTACAGTACACAGCAGTACGCAGCAGGAAGTGGTGTCATGGACATGGTTAGGAATTTACAGACATATATATAACGCTAAAGTAAAAAAAATATGTCTTTATATGGTAGTCTACACTCTTAGAAAAAAGGGTTCCAAAAGGGTTCTTTGGCTGTAACCGTAGGATAACCCTTTTTGGTTCCAGGTAGAACCTTTTTGGGTTCCATGTAGAACCCTCTGTGGAAAGGGTTCTACATGGAACCCAAAAGGGTTCTACCTGTAACCAAAAAGGGTTCTTCAAAGGGTTCTCCTATGGGGACAGCCGGAGAACCCTTTAGGTTCCAGATAGCACCTTTTTTTCTAAGTGTAGATGCCATAATTTAATGATTTTGCTTTATATTTTTTACAAGGTTACTCTTAACATAAATGTTACCTAATAATAACTTTGTTAATGCATTAATTTGATTATAAAGTGGAGAAAGTCCTATATTTGGGTCATTCAGATTTGTGGTTAATTGCTGCCCTGGACACACAGGTGAGTATTCATACACTGAGTATACAAAACATTAAGAACACCTGCTCTTTCCATGACATAGACTGACCAGGTGAAAGCTATGATCCCTTATTGATGTCACTTTTTAAATCCAGATGAAGAGGAGGAGACGGGTTAAAGAAGGATTTTTAAGTCTTGAGACATGGATTGTGTGTGTGCCATTCAGAGGGTGAATGGGAAGAGAAAAAACGTAAGTGCCTTTGAACAGGGTATGGTAGTAGGTGCCAGGCGCACCGTTTTGTGTCAAGAACTGCAAAACTGCTGTGTTTTTCACGCTCAACAGATACCATGTGCATCAAGAATGGTCCACAACCCAAAGACATCCAGCCAACTTGTCCCAACTGTGGGAATCTTTGGAGTCAACATGGGCCAGCATCCCTGTGGAACGCTTTCGACACCTTGTAGAGTCCATGCCCCGACGAATTGAGGCTGTTATGAGGGCCAAAGGGGGAGTCCAACTCAATATTAGGAAGGTGTTCCTAATGTTTGGTATATTCAATGTACATGATAGATGTTTGACAATGTAATTTATATGCATGACTAATCATCTGTTAGGGACTTCTGTAAATCAAATCCATGGAAGATAAATAAAACATTGTGAGAGCTTGGGACTATAAGGTTCTATCTGCAGAAAGATGATTCTGAGATAATTGGCTTTAAAGTTCCGAACCCTCATTGGTTTGAATGGTGTCAGTGATTTTTATCTTGTATTCTTTGGAAGTTAACAACATGAATTGGGGTATTTAGAGTACTATATACACAACCAGTCAAAAGTTTGGACACCTACTCATTCAAGGGTTTTTCTTTATTTTTGCTATTTTTTACACTGTAGAATAATAGTGAAGACATCAAAACTATGAAATAACACATATGGAATCAAGTAGTAATCAAATAGCCACCCTTTTCCTTGATGACAGCTTTGCACACTCTTGGCATTCTCTCAACCAGCTTCATGAGGTAGCCCCATTTGGTAAAAGACCAAGTCCATATTATGGCAAGAACAGCTCAAATAAGCAAAGAGAAACAACAGTCCATCATTACTTTAAGACATGAAGGTCAGTCAATACGGAAAATGTCAAGAACTTTTAAAGTTTCTTCAAGTGCAGTCGCAAAAACCATCAAGCGCTATGATGAAACTGGCTCTCATGAGGACCGCCACAGGAATGGAAGACCCAGAGTTACCTCTGCTGCAGAGGATAAGTTCATTACAGTTACCAGCCTCAGAGATTGCAGCCCAAATAAATGCTTCACAGAGTTCAAGTCACAGACACATCTCAACATCAACTGTTCAGAGGGGACTGTGAATCAGGCCTTCATGGTCGAATTGCTGCAAAGAAACCACTACTAAAGGACACCAATAAGAAGAAGAGACTTGCTTGGGCCAAGAAACATGAGCAATGGACATTAGACAGGTGGAAATGTGTCCTTTGATCTGGAGTCCAAACTGGAGATTTTTGGTTCCAACCGCCGTGTCTTTGTCTGACGCGGTGTGGGTGAACGGATTATCTCTGCATGTGAAGTTCCCACCGTAAAGCAAGGAGGAGGAGGTGTTATGGTGTGGGGGTGCTTTGCTGGTGACACTGTCTGTGATTTATTTAGCATTCAAGGCATACTTAACCAGCAAGGCTACCACAGCATTCTGCAGCGATACGCCATCCCATCTGGTTTGAGCTTAGTGGGACTATCGTTTGTTTTTCAACAGGACAATGACCCAACACACCTCCAGGCTGTGTAAGGGCTATTTGACCAAGAAGGAGAGTGATGGAGTGCTGCATCAGATGACCTGGCCTCCACAATCCCCTGACCTCAACCCAATTGAGATGGTTTGGGATGAGTCGGACGGCAGAGTGAAGGAAAAGCAGCCAACAAGTGCTCAGCATATGTGGGAACTCCTTCAAGACTGTTGGAAAAGTATTCCAGGTGAAGCTGGTTGAGAGAATGCCAAGAGTGTGCAAAGCTGTCATCAAGGCAAAGGGTGACTATTTGAAGAATCTCAAATATAAAATATATTTTGATTTGTTTAACACATTTTTGGTTACTACATGATTTCATATGTGTTATTTCATAGTTTTGATGTCTTCAATATTATTCTACAATGTAGAAAAAAGTACAAATAAAGAAAAACTCTTGAATGAGTAGGTGTGTCCAAACTTTCGACTGGTACTGTAGATAGCCTTGTTTTGTTCAATATTCTCTATGTCAATAACTCAATTTTGACAAAAATGCAGATAGAACCTTATAGTCCTAAACTCTCTATGGTTGTAATGGGAAAATGTGGAAGATGGGGAAAAAATACATTACCGGAAAGCATGAGTAATGTAAGCTTCTGCCTGGACCTCAATGTGACTTAACTTTGGTGGGACGAACAACTGCTGCAAAAGTCAAGCATGACCTAGACAGTAGGAATTCCCAATTTCTTCTCGGGAGGGAAGAGGGGGATTTAAGAATACACTTCGGCTTTGTTCTCCATCCATCATGGGTCATTAAGGGTCTGTCATCGTGTGCCGGTCCCCAGGATGGTGAGGTGAGACTGGGCAGCAGCAGGAGCTGAATGCCCTGGCCCCTGCCCAACCTTTCTCTGTTTACCCAAGGCCATCATTAAGAGCATGGCCCCAAGGGAACAGGGAAGGTAAATCTCACACAACTAGGCCATGGATACAGTACAGTCAAGCTAATGAGTCATTCAGCACAATGCCATGTGTTATATACTGTTACTGTACTGTGACTCAACAGCTATGGCTAATGCTAACACTAGGCTAATGCTAGGCTAGTGCTAATGTTAGGCTAATCCTAGGCTAATGACCCTTATTAGCAGCATCCACAGGCGGCACATACACTCAGCGCCACTCTTTTGGCAGTCACTGCTAGCATTTTCTACTTAGCATTTAACCCCTGGAACAATCTAATGGTCCAGAATGAACTACAGTGCTGCCTGGGTTGGATGACAACTTTAGCCATAGAGGAAATCCTATCCTGCTAGGAGCGAAACACAAATAGCTTCTTAAACCGTAGAAATAAAGTAAATAACCATTGGGGTTGTACAGTTATATAAAAAGCTTGGTTTGTTTGTTTCTATAGTTACATAATTTGGACACACCCACCGTTCCATTCCTATAACTGTCCGGACGAGTGGGGGGTACTGTAGGACTTATTTAGGAGATGTAAGGACCTAGATGTAGAATGCATGCCATGCTGGGTATTCGGCACACGTTAAGGGGCGTTTGTCACGGGAGGGGGTTGCTAAGTGCCATGCAGTGTTGTCCAAAACGCGTCAGCATCTCCAAAAACTGTACGGCCTTTTATATTTATCGGCGTTATAAAACAGAGTAAGTTCAGCAGCTCACCCACCCCCACTTATAAAAATCTTCTCCCGTATGATACAAAATATTTATGTCCGGCACTTCCTATCCGTATTAAAGAGATTTATAGATTGAGCCCATTTCATCAGAAAGTGATTCAGTGACAGAACAGCTATATTCATCACTTGAAACTGCCAAAGTGATACTGTATTTCATTTGCACCAGCTGTGGTAGATTGTATAAGACTGAACAGTCCATTGATTGAATGAATGAGAAATTATAGCTACACTAAAGTTTCTAGAACAGTAAGTTTGTGTTTCTCCAATAATAATTCCTTATTCTCCTTGAAAATACTTGGTAATCCTGATGAAAGAGAAAAACATATAGAAGACTTGCGTTTTTTTACATTGAAGTTGTGGACCCACGTCATCACCGTTATAGCTTAATGTCTATCATACACATTACTCTATAAAAGGTCACTAAGTATTTTTATCTTACCGTGACCTTGCGCCGCGCCATACCGAGGCTGCATTCTCACATTCTCCCTGGATCCCCAATCTGACCGCTACATGTCTCTCTGTGTCATGCTGTGTCATCGTGACCCGCCGTCATGAGAACCCAGCGAACCCTCATGCTTACTGTCGTCCAATCGTAGTTTAGATGATAAATATAATAATCATACAAAATATTTAAGACGATGACGTGAGAATGTAGATGCCTAGATCATGTGTGGCGTCATGAGATGAGATAAAGTCATTACCATCTCTCCATATCAAGGGAGGAGAGGGCTCGGAGGGGGTTTCCATCATTGCATGGCTTTAAATCTGATGCCAGTGACAGCCCACCGCAAAGGATATATTTGGACTTTCTATGAATAATTCATAGGAAAGGTCATCCGGTGCTTTTATAACTACAGGAGGGACGTGGTCTATCGAGTTCTGCAGGTCACTTTCAATCATCAGTAATATAGCCTAGCTATCACCGATAATGACAAGAATCATAAATATGATATTTACTCATAAACATATGGAAAGCCTGGTTCCTCTCTAGGTTTCTTCATACTTGGGAGTTTTTCCTGAACACTTTGTTTCTGCTTCTTCTTGGACTTTGGGGTCTAGGACTGGTGATTGTAATTAAGCAGTAAGGCCCTAGGGGGTGTGGTATATGGCCAACATACCATGGCTAAGGGCTGTTCTTATGCACGATGCAACGCAGAGTGTCTGGATACAGCCCTTAGCCGTGGTATATTGGCAATATACCACAAACACCCGAGGTGCCTCATTGCTATTATAAACTGGTTACCAACGTAATTAGAGCAGTAAAATAAATGTTTTGTCATACCCGTTGTACACGGTCTGATATACCACGGCTTTCAGCCAATCAGCATTCAGGGCTCGAACCACCCAGTTTATAATATCATTTATAGATTGATTGATTGATTGAAATGTATTTTTGATTACTGTATGTGTCTGATTGTAACATAAGCTGTCTCTAGTCTAGTGTCATTAAGGGAAGGGGTTTGTTAGGGGATGAGACCAGTGTCTCAGTGTCACTGTCACCCCCCTGTCCTGCTAGGCCAGCTGATGCCAGGTGCTGGGTGGTTCTCAGTGTGTGATCGAGGGGAGTTTGGTGCCGGGGTGTCCCAGAGACCTGACCCTAAAGGGCACCAACCCCGTGAACAGACCATAAACCGCCACATGACCAGGTCACACACGTCACATTGTTTAATTTATTGAGGCTTTCAATATTTGTCCTGCAGGCCTGTATACCTGGTGCCATTTTGTTTTGCTGTTGACAGTTGCAGTTTGAAAATGTATTTTGTTGAACTGAGTGTTAATGTTGAGTTAGGCCAATGTGTACTGTTTGAGTGGACTGAGGGGCTGAACATCCATTTTTTAAACTGATCCATCTTTACTGTTGTCCATTTCTATTTCCCAGTGATGAAGGATATAGTAAAGAAATGGCTCATGTTACGAATAAAAACCTCTCCCTTAATTCATTTATTACACAGGGGTCATATGGAGGACTACATACAGTGCATTCGGAAAGAATTCAGACCCCTTCCCTTTTTCCACATTTTGTTACATTACAGCCTTATTCTAAAATGGATCAGATAAATGTTTTTCCTCATCAATCTACACACAATACCCCATAATGACAAAGCGAAAGCAAATTTATAAAAAAATTAATAATAAGTATTCAGACCCTTTGCTATGAAACTCGAAATTGAGCTCAGGTGCATTCTGTTTCCATTGAACATCCTTGAGATGTTTCTACAACTTGATTGGAGTCCACCTGTGGTAAATTCAATTGATTGGACATTATTTGGAAAGGCACACACCTGTCTATATAAGGTCCCACAGTTGACAGTGCATGTCAGAGCAAAAACCAAGCCATGAGGTCGAAGGAATTGTCCGTAGAGCTCCGAGACAGGATTGTGTCAAGGCGCAGATCTGGGAAAGGGTACCAAAACATTTCTGCAACATTGAAGGTCCCCAAGAACACAGTGGCCTCCATCATTCTTAAACAGAAGAAGTTTGGACCACCAAGACTCTTCCTAGAGCTGGCTGCCCGACCAAACTGAGCAATCGGGGGAGAAGGGCCTTGGTCAGGAAGGTGACCAAGAACCTGATGGTCACTCTGACAGAGCTCCAGAGTTCTTCTGTGGAGATGGGAGAACCTTCCAGAAGGACAACCATCTGTGCAGCACTCCACCAATCAGGCCTTTATGGTAGAGTGGCCAGACGGAAGCCACTCCTCAGTAAAATGCACATGACAGCCCACTTAGAGTTTGACAAAAGGCACCTAAAGACTCTCAGACCATGAGAAATAAGATTCTCTGGTCTGATGAAACCAAGATTGAACTCTTTGGCCTGAATGCCAAGTGTCACGTCTGGAGGAAACCTGGCACCCTCCATATGGTGAAGCATGGTGGTGGCAGCATCATGCTGTAGGGATGTTTATCAGCGGCAGGGACTGGGAGACTTGTCAGGAAAGATGAACTGAGCAAAGTACAGAGAGATCCTTGATGAAAACCTGCTCCAGAGCACTCAGGACCTCAGACTGGGGCGAAGGTTCACCTTCCAACAGGACAACGACCCTAAGCACACCGCCAAGACAACGCAGGAGTGGCTTCTGGACAAGTCTCTGAATGTCCTTGAGTGGCCCAGCCAGAGCCCGGACTTGAACCCGATCGAACATCTCTGGAGAGACCTGAAAATAGCTGTGCAGCGACGCTCCCCATCCAACCTGACAGAGCTTGAGAGGATCTGCAGAGAAGAATGGGAGAAACTCCCCAAATGCTTGTAGCGTCATACCCAAGAAGAATCGAGGCTGTAATCGCTGCCAAAGGTGCTTCAACAAAGTACTGAGTGAAGGGTCTGAATACTTGTATTTCCGTTTTTTATTTTTAATACATTTCCAAAAAAATCTGTACAACTGTTTTTGCTTTGTCATTATGGGGTATTGTGTGTAGATTGATGAGGGGAAAAAACAATTGAATGTGGAAAAAGTCAAGGGGTCTGAATACTTTCCGAATGCACTGTATAGGATGTCTTGGGAACAACACAAAGGTTTTTCTTGTGCATATGTTGTCGAGTGTTTTCTGCTGCGTTAAACATGAATTATTTGTATGATGATATTCTAAACCTTATCAAATATCATCCCATGCAGCGAAAAATAGAATAAAAGCTTGTTAACTCCAAGGTATGAGGGGTTGTGGTGTGGAGATACACCAGGGCCCCTGAACACAAGAACAGAGTGGAGGGGAGGAACAGGATGTTACGTTACTGACCTTGGCTTTGGGTATTCCCTGTCTGTCAGGCCGCAGTATGATAAGAGAGATGTCATGGTTCATTAGCATTCGCCTGGCCCTTCTGAAAGACCCCACTGTTCACGTGAAGCACAATGTGAAATTACCATGGCGATCGCTGATGATATAGCCTATCAGAGCACCGAGTTGACTTCAAAGTGTCTCTGAAACTAATGGGACAGGTTACCTGCGTACCTATAGCACATAGTATCTGACCATGAAATACACATTGTTTATGTTTTATAATACTAATACCCTGAGGGAAACTTTGTGTATGTGATATTTTAAAACTCTTATTACTTTGTTTTTTGCATTTCATATTTAACTGATAATGTTAACTGACTAAACGTGAATTTTTGTTTTCTATTTTGGTTATCTTTTGGTTGGAATTTAGTTCAATATCCGTAGTTCTTGTAACCTGCATCAGGTTACCCTATAGAGGGCACTATCGTCAGTGTTCCATAGTGCCATGACCTTGCACTTTAAAAGCTCCTGTTCAGTGTTTGATCATGCTTAATGCACAATGAAAGCAAACCTCTAAATCAGCACTGGTGTTTGAATCTGAAATATTTAACATAATACTCCACACAATCATCACATCATATCCTCCTTAATCTCACACAATCATCACATCATATCCTCCTTAATCTCACACAATCATCACATCATATCCTCCTTAATCTAAGTCTCATTCAAAGTAAACATGCATTAATCAAACTGTCTTTATGTAAAGAGGTCTAATAACAATATGTTTAGACCAGGGGTTCTTAAACTCTTTCAGCGCGAGACCCAAATGAGAAATTGACGTTCCTCCCGTGACCCAAATCGTCCTCCAACGACCCAAATTAAGAAGAAATAGTGTGTGATTATAGATGTATTTTCATAACCCGCGACCCACCTCTCACATACATGCCCAGGGCCCACTTTGGGTCCCGACCCATAGTTTAATAAAAAAAATAACTGGTTTAGACTGTAGACAATAATGAACAGCAGTATTAAACAAAGTCATGCAAGAGAAACAAACCCTAAGAAATTATTGTGAAACATGCTGCAACATTTTCTACAGTCTTAGAGCCGTAACCTAAAAGATGCAATGATGAGTCTGTATTATGTTTAAGGCTTTGTCAAATAGGCACATTAAAGCCAATTCTGCATGTGTTGTCTTGAAAACCTGGACACAGCATTTTGGGAGGTCTTCAACTGATGATTTAGGTTTCTTTTGGAGAGGGGGAGTTGGGTAAGGTAGTTTGTTGTGGGGCAGAGGAGGATGGGGGCTGAGACAGGGAAGGCTGGGGGGGTATAGAGGAGGAGGGAAGGCTGGGAGGGGATAGGCATTTTTATATTTTTTATGTATTTTTTTTATTTTTTGGGTATTCTTTCTTAAAATTGCATTGTTGGTAAGGGCTTGTAAGTAAGCATTTCACTGTAAGGTCTACACCTGTTGTATTCAGCGCATGTGACAAATGCAATTTTATTTTATTTTATTTGAATAGAGAGGGGAGGGAGGGGATAGGCAGGGGGGAGAGAGGGAGGGGGGGATAGGCAGGGGGGAGAGAGGGAGGGGGGGATAGGCAGGGGGGGGAGAGGGAGGGGAGGGGATAGGCAGGGGGGAGAGAGGGGAGGGAGGGGATAGGCAGGGGGAGAGAGAGGGGAGGGAGGGGGTAGGCAGGGGGGAGAGAGAGAGGGAGGGGAGGGGATAGGCAGGGGGGAGAGAGAGGGGAGGGAGGGGATAGGCAGGGGGGAGAGAGAGAGGGAGGGGATAGGCAGGGGGGAGAGAGGGAGGGAGGGAGGGGATAGGCAGGGGGGAGAGAGAGAGGGAGGGGAGGGGATAGGCAGGGGGAGAGAGAGGGGAGGGAGGGGATAGGCAGGGGGAGAGAGAGGGGAGGGAGGGGATAGGCAGGGGGGAGAGAATGGGGAGGGAGGGGATAGGCAGGGGGGAGAGAGAGGGGAGGGAGGGGATAGGCAGGGGGGAGAGAGAGAGATAGGGGAGGGGATAGGCAGGGGGGAGAGAGAGGGGAGGGAGGGGATAGGCAGGGGGGAGAGAGAGAGGGAGGGGAGGGGATAGGCAGGGGGGAGAGAGAGGGGAGGGAGGGGGAGAGAGTGAGAGAGGGGATAGGCAGGGGGAGAGAGAGGGGAGGGAGGGGGTAGGCAGGGGGGAGAGAGAGGGGAGGGGATAGGCAGGAGGACGAGAGAGGGGAGGGAGGGGATAGGCAGGAGGAAAGAGGGAGGGAGGGGAGGGGATGGGCAGGGGTACTGGAGGGGCTGTCCAATGTGCTTTCTTAAATTAGCTGTTGGAGGCAGGAGGCATTCTCTCCGGGTTGTCAGAGGGAGGAGTCTGGGGGCGCTGTCACTGTCTACTGCTTCAGTATTACCTGCACCATAAGATCAACTACACTTGTCCTGTGTGAGTGTGTGTGTGGACAGAGAGAGAGAAAGAGGGAGCAGAGAGAGAGAGAACAAGAGACCCAAGCTTCAACTTTTCAACTACCAGATTGGGGTTTACTTTTTCAAATATTTTTTCTTCTCTGGAGAGATTTGATCTGAAGGACATTTATTTATCCTGAGTTATAAAAAGTTGCAGGGCAACTGGCAGCTGACATGGCTGGTTGTCTGCAAAGGACAGGACTTTGTAAAGGGCAGGCACGTTTGTTGAGATGCCTCTTTGTGCTTTTCACTCTGGGCTTCTGCTTTTCCTCTGTGGACGCGGAGCCCCACCAATTCGACCCGGCTTTCCTCTATCGACAACGACAAGGACCTAATGCTGACAGCATCATCGTGGCCAACAATGGCCTCCGTGTTCCCTTCGGGAGGTCTGTGTACCTGGACCCTGTCAATGACCTGGTGACCGAGGTGCAGCCCGGAGACCGCTGCTCCATCACGGTCCTGGAGAATGATCCACTGGCCCAAAAACCCGGAATGCTTAGCCCTAAGAAGTTTCCCTGTGCGTTTGGCGATGATGAGGTGAAATACACTCATTTTGGTTCCCGGAGCCCCAGTAAAGACAGGGTGAAGCTGCAGCTGCGCTACGACTCCCAGACGGACACGGTGGTCATCCCCTTCATGCTGGAGGTGGAGGTGGTCTTCCAGCAGCTGGAGGTCCTCACCAGGAACATGCCCCTGGCTGTGGACAAGCTCAACGGCAACAGCAACCCCATCGACAAAAAGGGCCTGGAGTTTTCCTTTGAGGACGGCGTCACTCAGTGCAAGGTTGCCACGCTGGTCGGCGCCGGCGGTCTCCCCAGGTATGGCACCCTTTTAAATAATTCCACTAATGGCCAGATGATGGATTGTGGTGAGTTTCTTAAGCAAGGCATTCGCTACAAGCACACATCCACCACCAACTCTCCTAACAGAGACTATATCCCCATGTTGGTAGAGCTGCAGGATAATGAGGGAAACACCATCATGCAGGAGCATTTCCAGATCATGGTTAGAATCAGAGAGGGCACAGAGAACACCTCTCCTAAGCCTAGTTTTGTTGCTATGATGATGATGGAGATTGATCAGTTTGTGATGACAGCTATCACCAGTGATATGTTGGCTGCCGAGGACGTTGAATCTGATCCAGACGACTTAATCTTTAACATTACGTCCCCCCTGGGCCATCAGCAAGGCTACATCATCAGTACAGATGATCAGAACCTCCCCATCACCTCGTTCTACCAGAGAGACATGAAAGATTTGAAGATAGCCTATAAGCCTCCATCCGAGGATTCAGAAGTAGAGAGGATTTTCCAGCTCGAGTTTGAAATTGTAGATACAGAGGGTGCCGTCTCTGATACATTTGCCTTTATGATTGTGGTGAAGCCTATGAATACTCTGGCTCCCGTAGCAACCAAGAACACAGGGCAGCTTTTGTTTGAGGGCCAGTCCAGATCTCTTTCCAGCTCTCACAACTTAGAGATCAGTGATGAAGATAACCTGGACGATGTGAAAATCACAGTGGTGGACGGCTTGAAGCATGGCGAGCTGACGGTGCTCGGCTCGCGCAGGAAATTCTTCACACCTGCTGATTTAGATGCCGGCATCGTGGTTTACCAGCACGACGGCAGTGACACCTACAGCGACAACATCATTTTTAGAATGACTGATGGCAGCAATGAGGTTGAGTTTCTGTTCCCTATCACTATAGCCCCCACCGACGACGAACCCCCTATTATCAATGCAAACACCGGCCTGGTGCTTTTCAAGAATGAAATCATGCAGATTTCCCCCTTCATTCTGAGCGCCACAGACATAGACTCAGAGGACTCTACCATTAAATTCATCCTTGAGGCCCCATACTCCACTGTGGGGGAGCTTCTCCTCAGACAGGTGGAGCCTCCCTCTGACCCCTCTCTCTGGAAGTTCAGTGAGACAGATGAGATGTTTGAACAGGTGGTGACCGAATGTTTCCAGCAGGACATTCTAGATGGGAAGCTCTTCTACCGCCACATTGGGCCTCACAGCACCACCACTGTGATGGATCAGTTTGTGTTCCGCGTCCAAGACGACAATAACCCACCAAACCAGTCCGGTGAGCATACCTTCACCATTAAAATCCACCCGGTGGATGACCTCCCACCAGAGCTCTACCCAGAGACCACGCTTCACATGACAGTGCAAGAGTATGAGCTGACCCACTTCAAGAAGACGTTTTTGCGTTACACAGATCTGGACTCGGATGACAGGGATCTGAAATACACCGTCACCAAGCCCCCCACTGACACAGATGAGAACAACCCGGCCCCCCTGGGTGATATTGTTCTGACTGACAGTCCCGACTCAGTGATCAGTGAGTTCACACAGGCCCAGGTCAACCACCACAAAGTGGCCTACAAGCCCCCAGACCAGGAACTGGGCATCACTCCAAAAGTCCTTCAGTTCACATTCATTGTGGAGGACACTGCTGGGAATTCAGTAGATGGACTATTCACTATTTTCTTACAGCCCGTTGACAACAAGCCCCCCTTTATCACCAACACTGGTTTCACTTGTCAGGAGAGAAGCACGTACATCATCACTAAGAACGAGCTCGATGCCACCGACCAGGACACAGAAGATGAAAATATCATATTCACTGTGACCCAGATTCCCCGCTATGGGCAGCTGCAGTATTTAGGGATCGATATGTCGAACAGTGAGACATTCGTCCTGGAGGACATCGAAAATGGCCGTATTGCCTACATCCACGGCGGGGAGGAAAGCCTCAGCGACGTTATCAAGTGTGACGTCAGCGACGGCTTCCATGAGGTACCTATCATCATCAAGATCTCCATTAACCCAGTTGATGACGAGACCCCCACCATCATGCTCCCTGCCGGCCTCCTAGGGGCATCCATCGATGTCCTGGAGAACGGGGCAACTGAAATCACCAGCAACGTCATCCAGGGCCGCGATGAAGACACTGACGACCTCATGCTGACCTTCATCGTTGAGGAGCCCCCCAGGCTCGGTGAGATCCTAGTGAGCGGTGCCCGCGCCGAGAGGTTCACCCAACAGGACATCATCAACGGTATGGTGGTATATGCCCACACTAGTGGTGAGATCGGATCCTTCAAAGAGCATGACTCCTTCAACCTCACCATCTCCGACATGTCCGATGAATGGGTTGTCGGGGGCAACAAGGTCCAAGGAGTCCGGGTGCTCGTCACTATCCTGCCCGTCGACAGCATCCCACCTATCGTCAGCGTTGGGGAGCAGTTTGTGGTGATAGAAGGGGAGAAGAACGTCATTACTCTGGATCACATTATGGCTGAGGATATGGACACAGAAAATGACGACATCCTGTGCACCATCATCGTCCAATCAACATCCGGGTACGTGGAGAATATCTCCCCAGCTCCAGGTTCTGAGAAGTCCAGAGCAGGCACCGCCATCACCGCCTTTAGCTTCAAAGATGTCTTCCTCGGTCATATCTACTACGTCCAGAGCATCCACAAAGGTGTGGAGCCTGTGGAAGACAGGTTCACCTTCCGTTGCTCTGACGGCATCAACTTCTCTGATCGCCACTTCTTCCCCATCGTCATCATCCCTGCCAATGATGAGAAACCAGAGATCTTCATCCGTGAGTTTGTCGTGATGGAGGGCATGAGTCTGGTCATTGACACACCCATCCTGAACGCGGCTGATGCAGACATTCCAGGGGACGAACTGGAGTTTGAGATCATAAAGAACCCCAAGCATGGCAAGATAGTTCAGCAGCTTTCAACGGGCACAGTCCCTGTTGTCAAGTTCTCCCTGGAACAGATCAATGAGGCCTCCAACATCGTCTATGAACACGACGACTCAGAGACCAAAGAAGACAGCTTCG
This sequence comes from Coregonus lavaretus, assembly GCF_964263955.1. NCBI lineage: Eukaryota > Metazoa > Chordata > Actinopteri > Salmoniformes > Salmonidae > Coregonus > Coregonus lavaretus. Next base: position 19,339 of record NW_028162339.1, on the reverse strand, counting down.
ACGTTAGGCTCACAGACGGGAAACACACAGTGGAGAAAAAGATTCTCATCATGGTGATTCCTGTCAATGACGAGACACCGAGAATGGCCATCAATGACGGACTGGAGGTTGAGATCGGAGAAACCAAAATAATCAACAACAGGGTCATGAAGGCTACTGATCTGGACTCGGAAGACAAAGAGCTCATCTACGTTGTGCGCTATGGCCCAAGCCAAGGCTATCTCCAGCGTATCACCAAGTTTGGACACGTTGTGGGCAACATCACCCTCGACATGAACTTCACCCAAGACGAAGTCGACAAAAACCTGATCCAGTATGTGCATACGGGCCAGGAGGGTGTACGCGACCTGTTGAAGTTTGACGTTACCGACGGCATTAACCCCCTTATCGACCGATACTTCTACATCAACATCGGAAGCATCGACATGGTCTTCCCCGATGTCATCAACAAAGGTGTGACTCTAAAAGAAGGGGGCAAAGTGACCCTCACCACTGACCTGCTCAGCACCACTGACATCAACAGCCCAGATGAGTTCCTCAGCTTTAGCATCACACGTGCCCCTAGCAGAGGCCATCTTGAATGCACTGACCTCCCAGGTGTGCCCATCTCCACCTTCACCCAGCTGCAGCTGGCCGGCAACAAGATCTACTACATCCACACATCTGACGATGAGATGAAGATGGACAGCTTTGAGTTCGAGGTGACGGACGGCTACAACCCCGTCTTCCGCACCTTCAGAGTATCCATCACGGACGTGGACAACAAGAAACCTGTCCTGAGCGTCCACAAGCTGCTGTTGGGAGAGGGCGAGAACAAGCTCATCACCCCATTCGAGTTGACCGTGGAGGACCGTGACACCCCAGACAACCTGCTGCGCTTTGTGGTCACCCAGGTTCCGGTTCATGGCCAGTTGCTGTTCAATGGCACCCAGCCAATCAACACCTTCACCAAGCAGGACCTGAATGAGAACCTCATCACCTACAAGCACGATGGCACCGAGTCCAATGAGGACAGCTTCTCGTTCACCGTCACCGACGGCACACACAACGACTTCTACGTATTCCCTGATACCGTGTACGAGACACGTAAGCCTCAGATGATGACCATTCACATCAGCACTATTGACAACGGGGTCCCCCAGATTGTGGTCAACAAGGCTGCCCCCTCGCTAAGGGTTCTGCATACCGGCCACCTTGGCTTCCTGATCACCAGCAAGGCCCTGAAGTCCGAGGATCGAGACAGCCCTCACAAAGTCCTCAAGTACTCCGTGGCCGAGGCCCCACTGCACGGCTTCATCATGAACAACGCGCTGGGCAATGACAGCATCAAGGCCTTCACACAAGGTAAGACTAGCATTTACTATTACATATATATAAAAATTTGGAAAAAGTGAACGAACAATCAAAACAATTAAAATCTGACAAACATACTTTTATTCATTTTATTCTAAATTGATTTAAGTTCTGTACTTTGGGAAAATTATGTTTACAATATCAGTAAGCCCAGGATTCACACTCCTGTCAGAATCAGTATTGTAATGCCTTTGTCTTTGACATCATCTAAAGTGATGCCTGAGGGCTCTAAGTAACCTTCAGTAAAAAGTGGAGAAATCATCTCAGATGTTCAAAAGAATGTAGAGATTCTCCTATTCACCCTTTCATGTCATCAGCTGATATCGACGAAATGAAGATTTGCTACGTGCTGCTTGATGGTAGCAACGCCACAAGTGATATCTTCTACTTCACCGTAGAAGATAACGGTAAGACCCTCTTTATTCATCTTTGAACCTCATGCTCATTGACGTTGTAGTGTCTCATTACTACGTGGCCTGTAGGCATTCCTTTAGGCTTCAGCCTTCTTTTAATTGAATGTCTCTCTGAGATTGAATCTTCCTGCTCTCTGTCAATCTCCAAAGTGTTTGCATCACAAAGACTTAAAGGCAGTCGCCATGACTGACAGCTAGCACAGAGCCCCTTGTCTCTCCTCGCCTCACTGCTGAGGGTGGCAGGTTTAAAGGAGGTTTAAAGAAGGGGTGGAAGAGGTCAGTGGGGACACGGGCCAAACAGTGTCCCTGGGTGTGTTAGGAGCGAAAGAGATGGAACGCCCGGCAATTAAAAAAGCTCCGAACTTTATTGTATCATGGACAATGGGGTGTTTTCCTTTGTGGTTTTTGTCCTGGGTTTCCTTCAGTGTTTGAAGTGATAGCATGAAACCAAATTCGCCACCTTCAATGCCTCCAAGGCATTCCAAGTATTCATCAAGCCATATGTCAGTTTTTATGGAAATCGATCCTAGATAAGTGAGAATAGCATTAACCTTTGACCCTGTGTGTAGAGGAAACTACTAATTTGTAATACCAGTTTTGTAAGGATCAAGGTGACTGTTAAGGTCCTGACCTGCTTCATTGCTTCTCTAGGTTAGTGGAACAGAAATGTGTGGCTTCTGAGACACACATAACTATTTCATAGTGAAGTTAGCAAGTTTCTCTTCACAATCCAAAATACTCATGGAGGGAGAATTGTTTTAATTGCTTCTATTTTTTGGATTCTATTTTCTGTTTGACTTGTCATCACCATCCGATATGGACTTCTGCGTTTTGCTGCCAGATCCATTCCTTACCTTCTCTAGGGATCCTTTGCTTGGGAGGCTTTGGATTTCAGTAGCTGTGTGTATTTATATTCCCCTGAAAATTCACTTTTGGTCCGATGTCATATGAACCATACCTTATTGGATTTCATAATTATCCACACAGGTTGCATTTCTATCGTGACAATCCTGTTGGTGTTTTCAGTATACAGTAATTAATATGCATGATTATGATGTTAGTGTTTATATAACGTAGCTTTTCTATGATGTTAGTGATTATGATGTTAGTGTTTATATATAGTAGCTTTTCTATTGTATTGTCAGTAGATTTAAACTATTTGAGTAAAGCATGTATATCATAAAATAGGATTTTGGTTTCAAGGTATAATTCAGTATGTGTATATTCTACATATTCTACACATTTGTGTATCACACACAGACTGTAGAGTTTTGAAACAGATCGATTGTTGGATTTTCGTTTTGTTATGGTTCGCTTCGTCCAACGTACCATGATGGACCTACTTTAACTGCATCACGGATATATATAGCGAATGCAAAAGCAAAGTAACAAAATATAGCAGGTGGGGATGGGCGGATGCTTTGCTATTTTAACATCAGCTGTAAATTCTAAACACATTCTGAGGTTTTGAAATGCATCCCTCCATGACACACTGTAAGAAAAGTTTGGGCTATAATTATGCCAGATTGAGGACTAGCTAGCTAGCGCAATATCATCATCATCATCACCATGGTTGTTGGCCAGGGAGGGTTTAGGTGTCATGGCCTTTTGGTAAATTCCTCTTGTGGTTTTCACCAAGTTTAACCCCTCCTAAGTTAACCCTTTCATCTTCATGTTAGCCTTCACTCCCAGTAATTACCTCTCCTGTTAGGACAGAGAACTGGCTGTGAGAATGGAGTGGGAGAAAGGTTGTTAACTAGTTTCTGAAGGTATTGAGCTTCAAGGAATTATTTTCCCATACTGTCTCGATCCACACATACTGAAATACTGAGACTTATCTTCTTAATTATATATATTTTTGAATGCAGGTTTATTCCCAAAGTTTCCTTATGTTTTGGTGGAGGACACTTCATCTTACTCTGCTAAAGCAGAACATGCTGAATTCCAGACAGTGTCGCTCTCAGACAGTATAGCCTTAATGGAGAATAGGGCTTTCTATCTCAGGGCTGTCTGTAATTGAGGGTCTGGCTACAACAGGAAGGGGACACAAGGGCTTCAATTAGCTCCACAATCCCCTGTGTTTGTAGTGTAGTCTGTCCCACTGTTCTGTTTGAGATTCCAGCCAGCACATCTGAACCAGGTGCAGGGTTGGCTCTATACCTCTCTGCCATCTGTCGAATGAGACTTTGTTTCTGTCTGACTACGGTTCACATGTGCAGAGCACTGAGTCAGGGCTGGTAGGACACACACACACACACACACACACACACACACACCCGAGTAAGATCAAATAAAGGCATGAAAAGGCAACAATTGCCTGAGTCGTAAGTCTGTCACTGACATGTAGGAACAAGTTGACACAGCATTCTGTTGGTCAGCGAATCTGAACATAAAAGTTTTGTGAGTTTTTTATGCGCGTGAGAAACACAGCTGGACGTTCTAGATTCTATAGAATAAATGTCTGCAGCAGAAGTGACCATGAACAATACCTTAAAACTAATACTATTTACACCCTAAGCATGTAAAATTGATTTTACAATTGTGTGTAATTCACCTAGAAAATAGAGTCAAATTGGCAGCATTGTCTCCCTGTAGAGTTGTATTGCTGTATTGAAACAACATGTCATAAATAATGTATTATGGGTAAGAAGAGAAAGATGTTCATGTTTATTTATTTTCCTGTTTTTTACTTTAACTAAATGTATTTGCACATCATTACAACACTGTATATAGACATAATATGACATTTGAAATGTCTTTATTATTTTGGAACTTTTGTGAGTGTAATGTTTACTGTTAATATTTATTGTTTATTTCACTTTTGTTTATTATCTATTTCACTTGCTTTGTCAATGTAAACATATGTTTCCCATGCCAAGAAAGCCCCTTGAATTGAATTGAATTGAAAGAGAGAGAGGTCAGGGTATTTCCCCTGGGTGTTGGTCAGGAGTAGGTGTTGGCCGGCCATTGCCTTTTGGGGGCCCTAAGCCAGAGTGTAGGAGTGGGTGTTGGCCGGCCCTTGCCTTTTGGGGGCCCTAAGCCAGAGTGTAGGAGTGGGTGTTGGCCGGCCCTTGCCTTCTTGGGACCCTAAGCCAGAGTGTAGAGACACATTTTAGTTTTCAAGTTAATTTCCTGCAATTCTACACATTTTGCCATTATTCGACCATGATTACTACAAGTTTAGATAGCTGACTAGACTAACTTACCAATCTAAAAATTGTTAGCTGACATGGGCTAATTGAGTGACTGTCAGTGACTGACATAACGAGAAAAAACTGCTGATGCACAACCAAATGTCGAAATTGCACCTTGTGTATTCTACTATTCTTACTCTCAATAATAAGTTGAGACCCCGACTGAATTCCTTTGAATGAAGCTCTCCCCTCGTCCCTCACCTTGAGGGGAATGTAGTGATACATAGCGTAGCATAACATTAGCATAACCTTTATGTGTGAAGTGGCGTTAGCATACCTCTGTGCTGGCGCGGTGTCACCCTGGCTACACTACAGTTGGCCAGGCCTTCCAGGAGCCAGTGGGCCCATCTGTTGATTGGGGCTCTGACAAGGAGAGCCAGGCAGGCTGAACTGGGTCCAGGCAGGGTGAACTGGGTCCAGGCAGGGTGAACTGGGTCCAAGCAGGGTGAACTGGGTCCAGGCAGGGTGATTTGGGTCCAGGCAGGGTGAACTGGGTCCAGGCAGGCTGAACTGGGTCCAGGCAGGCTGAACTGGGTCCAGGCAGGCTGAACTGGGTCCAGGCAGGGTGAACTGGGTCCAGGCAGGGTGAACTGGGTCCAGGCAGGGTGGCGGTGGCTCTGGTCCTGGTTGTTTTGGAGAGAGGGAGAGAGGGGGTTCAGATACTGTTTGCCTTTTACTCTATGTGGTACCACACCTTTTACACTTTCTAGCTGCACACCAAAATGAATACGGAAGTGTCATTACTGAGTTGAATCCTTTCATCATTCAGATTAACATGTTTCCAATGAGGAAATAGACCTGCAGATACATTGATAGTTGCAGCTGTCTTTAACCTTTTACTGCAGTGGGCTAAAGTTGCAGCTGTCTTTAACCTTTTACTGCAATGGGATAAATCAGGGTCACACAGAGTGATTCTTGGTAGTCTGAAACAAATCTACTTTGAAACAAAAGCATATAATATAATAATAATATAATATTTAGCAGACGCTTTTATCCAAAGCGACTTACAGTCATGCGTGCATACATTTTTTTTTGTGTATGGGTGGTCCCTGGGATCGAACCCACTACCTTGGCGTTACAAGCGCCGTGCTCTACCAGCTGAGCTACAGACATGGTTATGGGCTTTAAAAAAAGAAGACACCTGTACCATGTCAGATATAGAGTTGAAATGTATTACATATTGAGTTTGCATCCCAATATTACACTTTATATACATCACAGTAGACTGAATTATAACAAAACTGTTTGACATAGAAACACCGGATTTTCAGTGTTTAAAAAAAAGTTAATTAATTATGAAAGTTTGAAAAATATGAATAACATTCCACCCATGAAGCCACTAGGTCATTTGACTGTAGGAAAGGGCTACAGTTATTAGCACCCTTTTAAATGGATTAGAATACCTGCCAGGCATATGCATGTAGTGTACCAGACTCCCTGGTTGCGTCCCAAATGGCACCCTATTCCCTATATATTACAGCACTTTTGAAAAGTAGTGCACTATATAGAGAATTGGGTGCCATTTGGGACGCATCCCATAGCTTTCTAAGTGGGACAGACTTGTTAAACACACATAATCTCCCAAATCATAAACACTTCAACTACAACTCAGCCCCTTTAACTGTCCCCCTGCCTAGCAACAAAGGCCCTCAGCCTCTCCAGACAGTCACCCAATACCAATGTGTAGCGGACCGATATGCATCCTCCCTTTTCAATACATACTGTACCTGCCTTTTCTGTACCAGTATATGTGTCAAAGATTAGAAGTGTCTTGTCAAGCTACACACACATGCAAGGTACACCGTCTTGCATGCGATGGATGGGTACACACTCAATCTCCTTACCTTTATAGACTTACAGTCTCCATGGTGGAGATGGTGGTGATGGGGGGAGGAAAGGGGGAGGAAGGGGGGAGGAAGCATTCCCCAGTCCCAGCAGGTGTCAAGAGACACAGAGGCGGCGGCGGCTCTAGCCATAACATGCCTGTGTGTGTGTGTGTGTGTGTGTGTGTTTAGTGATGACTTCCCAGTGTCTCTCCATTGTTCAAGAAAGGGGTCAGCAGTGGCCACACTGCGGGAAGTCTTGTGTCTTGAAGTGGACTGTCGTTTCTGTCAGGACCCCAGAGGGAGGTCCTGTGGAGTGCCTGTTTAACTTTCCACCCTTCAGGGAGATCCGATGGCAGGAGGAATGTCTCAGGTGTAAATCATCAGTCAGTAACAATTGGCAGTTTAGTTTACAAATGCATTTTGGAAATGGCAGTTTAGAAACTAGGATGCAATTATCAATGATACTATGTCAATTTTATACAATAATAATCAGACTGACTGAATCATAAGTGACAAACTCAGACAGGTTCCCTTCATTCAAGCCTTAATGTATTATTTGATGAGGGACCACCTTACCCCTTGAAGCCCATAAGGACCCAACCAGCCCACTGGTTCTGTTCTGAGGGGAGATTATGAGGGACTCTGATGGATGAGGTGGGCTGAGGTATAGACCTACTCCCTCATCTCCAGGCCTATGGCTATGTAGAGATTTCCTCTCCGTTGAGCAAAGGACTCAAGGAGGAGTCTTCACTATGGGTTAGAACATTTAGGGTTTGGAGGACGGGGTATTATTCCATTCACTACACAGATAACAGATTATTTATCTAGCATCAGCCCTCTGTCCAGTCACCTAATCCTGCCGAAAGACACAGCAAAGCCCTGACCTGGAAGGGAGGGAATTCTGCCTCGCTCAAAATGGCCGCCTTTGACTGTTTCCTCAACACTTATTTTGTTGTTGTTGGCTATCCCTGTGTGATAATAGGTTCATGACAAGGTGCTTGGATGAAAGGCAGTGTCATTCTATCATAAAAGGCTAGATGTATTTTTCAATTTCCATATAGTCTCTTCAAAATAAACTCTTATTATTATTAGCCACTGAGCTCTATCCCAAAAATGAAGTTCAGTGTGTCAGTTGGGGTTACTCCTCTTCTGTCATCCAGCAATGTCACAACAATCCAATCCAATCAGCACAACAATCCAACCCAATCAGCACAACAATCCAATCCAATCAGCACAACAATCCAATCCAATCAGCACAACAATCCAATCCAATCAGCACAACAATCCAATACAATCAGCACAACAATACAATACAATCAGCACAACAATACAATACAATCAGCACAACAATACAATCCAATCAGCACAACAATCCAATCCAATCAGCACAACAATCCAATCCAATCAGCACAACAATACGATAACAATTTAAACTCATTCAGGTAGATAGATAGTGAGGAAACAGATATGGGAAGTCTACATCAGATTTTTTAAAGAACGCTCACTAACAAAATGATAGACTGGTAAGTAGATAGTGAATATTAGCTTCCAGGCAAACTCTGCCAAGGTTAATGTGTTATGCAAGAGGAGGTCGCGCCGTTTTAGTTTTCATAGCAATAGCAATGATAAAAATGTACATTTACAAAATAGTAATGATAACTGTATCTAGAAGTAATGCTAATTGGTTGTATTTTGAAAATAGCCTCCCTCTGTTGAATAGAGTTGAATCATTCTCGGTTTTATAATCTGGTAGCTTCACCTTTCACTCCAGGCTCCTGTTGCATGGGGAATGATAGTAGACCAGTGGCAGAGGTCATAGTGTTATGTGATCATTCCTGGGACCAAGGAATGCGCTTCCTGCCTACAAGACTCCTGTCTCCTGCCACACACACAGACAGACCTGGAAGTGAAGTGGGAACCCTAGTAGACAGGTGTATGGGACTGGGAGAGCTCCGGGACCGGCAGTATCCCCTTTCATAGTCCCCCACAGACCCTACTCACAAACCCCAGAAATCAAAGCCAATACTCAGATAGGAAAGTTTGACTGCACTGCAGCCCCCTGTTCTGTTCCAGAGAGGTAGAATTGCACTTTTTTATAGGAGGGGAATAGTATTTTTTAGAGAGAAAGAGAGACAGAGAGAGAGCATGTATAGTTGAAGTCGGAAGTTTACATACACCTTAGCCAAATACATTTAAAATCAGTTTTTCACAAATCCTGACATTTAATCCTAGTAACAATACCCTGTCTTAGGTCAGTTAGGATCACCACTTTATTTTAAGAATGTGAAATGTCAGAATAATAGTAGAGAGAATGATTTATTTCAGTTTTTATTTCTTTCATCACATTCCCAGTGGGTCAGAAGTTTACATTTACTCAATTAGTATTTGGTAGCATTGCCTTTAAATTGTTTAACTTGGGTCAAATGTTTTGGGTAGCCTTCCACAAGCTTCCCACAATAAGTTGGGTGCATTTTGGCCCATTCCTCCTGACAGAGCTGGTGTAACTGAGTCAGGTTTGTAGGCCTCCTTGCTCGCACACACTTTTTCAGTTCTGCCCACACATTTTCTATAGGATTGAGGTCAGGGCTTTGTGATGGCCAATCCAATGATGCCATCTATTTTGTGAAGTGCACCAGTTCCTCCTGCAGCAAAGCACCCCCACAGCATGATGCTGCCACCCCCGTGCTTCACGGTTGGGATGGTGTTTTTCGGCTTGCAATCATCCCCCTTTTTCCTCCAAACATAACGATGGTCATTATGGCCAAACAGTTCTATTTTTGTTGCATCAGACCAGAGGACATTTCTCCAAAAAGTACAATCTTTGTCCCCATGTGCAGTTGCGAACCGTAGTCTAGCTTTTTTATGGCGGTTTTGGAGCAGTGGCTTCTTCCTTGCTGAGCGGCCTTTCAGGTTATGTCGATATAGGACTAGTTTTACTGTGGATATAGATACTTTTGTACCTGTTTTCTCCAGCATCTTCACAAGGTCCTTTGCTGTTGTTCTGGGATTGATTTGCACTTTTTGCACCAAAGTACGTTCATCTCTAGGAGACAGAACGTGTCTCCTTCCTGAGCTGTATGACGGCTGCGTGGTCCCATGGTGTTTATACTTGTGTACTATTGTTTGCACAGATGAACGTGGTACTGTCAGGCGTTTGGAAATTGCTCCCAAGGATGAACCAGACATGTGGAGGTCTACAATTTTTTTTCTGAGGTCTTGGCTGATTTCTTTTGATTTTCCCATGATGTCAAGCAAAGAGGCACTGAGTTTGAAGGTATGCCTTGAAATACATCCACTGGTACACCTCCAATTGACTCAAATGATGTCAATTAGCCACTGGAATTGTGATACAGTGAATTACAAGTGAAATAATCTGTCTGTAAACAATTGTTGGAAAAATTACTTGTGTCATGCACGAAGTACATGTCCTAACCGACTTGCCAAAACTATAGTTTGTTAACAAGAAATGTGTGGAGTGGTTGAAAAACGAGTTTTAATGACTCCAACCTAAGTGTATGTAAACTTCCGACTTCAACTGTATGGTTTTCCATAGTTGTTCCCATGCTAAAACATTTGTTTCCCGAAGGGCTAGTGCCCAGCGCATAACAGAACTGTAGGTTTGTGTGCTGTTGTGGCAGTCAGAGACAGTGAATGAGGCTCGAGTGGGTCGCGGCCATTTTACAAAGCAGGCACCATGACTTCCTAAGTGTGTTTTCGGATCTAACCTGTCACCCATGTCAACAGCCGGCCAACGATTGACTGTCCCCTGGTGCCAGTGGAAGGTCTACCTACATGTATACTGTGACTGTGAGGCAGAGGCTTCTTCCTCTCCCTCTCTCTCTCCTCCTGACGCGGGGCAGATAGATTTATTGGGGTTGGGAGAGTGTTGGTGTTATGATGTATGGCCCCTAGAGGTTATTCTTATCTGCTTCCATATGGCAAAGCTGTCTGCTGCTGCCCATACTTCTTTTTTCATTTTCTTGATGTTCTACTCTCTCGCTCTCTTTTTAAGGATGTGTCACTTGCACACTTGTTCTGCACAGATGTAGGATGTTAATTTGAGCCAGTTTGCTACAGCAGGAAAATAATCCTTCAGCAACAGGAAATGTGAATTATTGTAATAATTCATGTACATTTTTGTAGGGATTGATACATTCTTCGTAAGGGAAACTCAAGTATGAAATTTCAAAGTGGAAATTACAAACTTCAGAAGCATTTTTCAAACCTCAAATCCACTACACGTTTTAAATGTCCTGCATCGCAGGAAAGTTATCCTGCAACAGGGTGATCAAATTAAGATCCCACATCTGTATGTCTTCCACTTAATCTATAACATCAGTATCTATCCTCTCTTTCATTTACATTTTAATCATTTATACCATTCCTTTCCTTTCCTCTCTCTCTTCTTCTCCTCTATCACTCCTTCCATCAGTCTGTACATTCTTTTAGGATTCACTAAGAATCCTGACACCACTTAGTCGTTTCATTTAGCTCAGTCGGTAGAGCATGGCTCTTGCAATGCCAGGATAATTGGTTCGGTTCCCGGGATGATCCATACGTTAAATGTAAGCACACATGAGTGTAAGTTGCTTTGGATAAAAGTGTCTACTAAATGGCATATACACTGAGTGTACACAACATTAGGAATGCCTTTCTGCTATTGAGTTGCCCTCAGAACAGCGTTCCACAGGGGTGCTGGCCCATGCTGACTCCAATGTCAAGTTGGCTGGATGTCCTTTGGGTGGTGGACCATTCTTGATACACACTGGAAACTGTTGAGCGTGAAAAACCCAGCAGCGTTGTAGTTCTTGACACACTCAAACCGGTGCGCCTGGCGCCTACTACCATACCCTGTGCAAAGGCACTTTTGTCTTGCCCATTCACCCTCTGAATGGCACACATACACAATCCATGTCTCAATTGTCTCAAGGCTTTAAAATACTTATTTAACCTGTCTCCTCCCCTTCATCTACACTGATTGAAGTGGCTTTAACAAGGGACATCAATAAGGGATCATAGCTTTCACCTGGATTCACCTGGTCAGTCTATGTCATGGAAAGAGCAGGTGTTCTTAATGTTTTGTACACTCAGTGTTGTGTATATATATGATTAAATTATTCTTTTTGGCCAGTTGCCATGGACAGTTAGGTTAGATTTCTCCAAAATGATGCAATAAGCGCCAGTGGCACCGTTGGGGGGGACCCAGTCTCTCTGTCACCTTGTGATGTGCGGCATGCTGCCTTTCCGACCCAGATCAGGTCACTGTTCTGGAGTCAGTGTTATTTTACAGTACGCGGCAGTGGCCAATAGGATCTATTAATATGCCTGGCTCCTCCAATCCAAAATCCCAACCATGGGATCTTCGGAATGCCCCAGAGGAAACTAAGTTGAGCTCTCTGGCATTTGAGAATTTACTTTCTGTACCGTAGCACAGACCATCGTTAAAAAAGAGAAAGCTGTTGTAATTGAATAAATTGTATAGAAATTCTGATCATACACCTCAAAATGATGACTAAATGAATGGACCACATGTGAAATCTATATTCACACAGGTATTTTGATGGTGTTAGTTGGAGGGATTGTAATAATAAGGGTGGTAGAGAGCCTAGAGGTTAGAGCGTTGGGCCAGTAACCCAAAGCTCGTTGGTTTGAATACCCGAGCCGAAAAGGTGAAAAATCTGTCGATGACAACATATATTTTTTTCAATTTTCATGTGGGTTTTATTCCTGCTTTAGTTGAATGGTCCTCATTCTTGTCACTCAGTGAGGATATACTTAGATGGGCGTCGCTTTCTGTTGCTCTACATTGCATCATTCTCTTGGCTGTCAAAACCTCATTCTGACCTCCCAATGATATCTCCCCCCTCCTCTTGAGTCCCACCCACTATCCTAAGTGCATCTATGTATGGCTATGAATACTGTAACCATGTAAATAGGACCTGATGACCTGATGAAGAATGTGGAATGAAAGGACACTGAGAGGGTTTTCTGTAGGTCTGCCGGTTGCTTTGTGGATGGATTGCTGATCGGGGTCTAGGTTGAAGATGACAAAGGTTAAGACAACAGGATTCTAATATCCCAGAACTCTTTGCAACAATGGGACCTGCTATGCTAGTTAACAACAGCGCTGGTAGTTAGCAACTGCGGACAGGCTCATTGTAATGGCTGGAATGGAATAAATGGAATGATATCAAACACATAAAACATATGGAAACCACGTTTGACTCTGTTTCATTAATTCAATTCCAGCCATGATAATGAACCTGTCCTCCTATAGCTCCTCCCACCAGCCTCCTCTGATGTACAGTCAGGAGATACAATCAAACATGTTTGGAATCAGAATGAACCTAACTGATGTCTCCATTATATCCTCAGTCATCGGGGCTCACAGGAGACCATCTTCAGAATCTTGGCAAATCCTCTGACAGGCCATTAAAATGACAGTGGTAAATTAACTCGACTTGTTAGCCACTAAAGTTACATGTTGTTGGAGCATAGGGCGGCAAACTAGCTAGCTACCGTGTGAGTTAGTTATCCAAAGATGGCTGCACCGTAGGGAGCCCCATACCTGGAAAACAGCCAGTCTTCTCACTCAGGTCTAAAAACATGAAAAACGTGCAGTGGCCAACGCTTAGCAGTGGCTGTGATATACTGGACGTGCTTACTGCTTACGCAAATGATTAGCCTAGCATTAATAAATCACTCAAAGGGCTAATTTATTAAGGGCCTGAAAACAGGGGCGTTTCAAAATGCCGTCTCTCTATAAAACATTTCATCTGATGGTGAGGAGAATTATTGTCAGTTTGAAACGCAAAAGAAATGTGAGCTGGGAGTGTGGTTGATATCCAGTCTAAATGTTAGTTGTAAATATTGTAATAAATGAGTGCGTAAATCAGTTAGAGACATCAGAACCCCCCATTTTGATCTATTCCTGTAACTTTATGAAAGTCCAAGCAGAGACACCTGGTTCAGAGGGAATGTGGCCATTACTTAGCCTTACATACTCTGTCCACGTTATTGCTCTCATAAATACCAAGGAAGGAGTCCCTCTCCACTTCTGCAAGACGCCTCAGTTCGTTTAAATAGGCAGCAGCACTGAGCATTAATCAGTCTATATATCATTTGAGATGGAGTTTTATACAAACACTGAAAGGCTACCTTTCAGTTTCACTTTAGGTTGATATGAATCAGTGGTAGTGCTGTGGCCTCTAATGGAAAGCAGAAAGTGTATAGTGTTCTTGACAACGAAAACTTTTTCTGTAACTTTTAATTTCCTATGTGGGCACTCAAGATAACAACACACCATTGGATCCGTGTCTGGTGTAGTTGGATTCCATGCCAGGTCTGGACACGGTATCTGACAGGAGTCACAAAAGGAGCCAGAAGAGGATCCCCTCCTCTGAGTTTGTGAAAGGCAGCCAGGCAGGGAGGGAGGCAGGGAGGGAGGCAGGGAGGGAGGCAGAGAGGCATGCCAGGACAGTGGGCTGTGGGCCACCCAGACAGTGGCCTGCTGTCCCTTGTTCATCCTGGAGGGACAAAGCCAGCATAGGGATAGAGGGATGGGGTGGGAGGGCACAGCTGTCACTCAGCTTCTTTTTCCGGAAGTTCTGGCAGGAGTTCTCTGAGACACAGAGAGAAAGAGAGGGAGAGGCATTTTTTTCATATGTTCTTATTACCTGAAAAACAGATGTTACCGGTTCTACTGACCCCACTGAGGGTGCAGAGCTTTAGGTTCACTGTGAGCAGAGGGGACACATTTTCATGACAATGGCTGACTGGAGTGTCACACCGGCCCGATCTGAAGCCCTTGTCTCACGGTCATGTCCAGACATAAGGCTCTGGCCATGTCCACCTGGGGGATGGAATGTGATATTAGTGTAATTCATTATACACAGACAGCTCAGATTGTAATGATATCACCTTGTCATTTGTAAAGGGTATGTTTGTGTGCTTGTATCATTGTAGCAGGTGCTGATTAGTTTTTGAGGCCCGCCTGCCACCCAACACACAAAATACATGGATGATGATGACATTGCCTTTGTCATAGTTGTCATAGAGTTATCCAGATATCACACAGCTTTGAGGTCCCCTCCACTGGCTGCACTGTGCATCTATGTATAACATGATGTATGTATAACGTCACAGCGATGTCATGGTGTCACTTGAACATACAGTATCACTATCGGGTCTGGGAAATGGAGACATGGATAGGGAAGACTTTTCCTCCGCTCTTTTTCCAATTGACTTCCATCCGCTCCCCGGTCGGTAATCCAACTCTGTTTTTTAACAGGTTTCAGGTCAGGTGGTGAATGCTATATGTCCTTAAATCTCATCTGTCTTATTTTATCAACCTGTTGATTTAGGTTATTCTGAGGTTTAAACTCAAACGACCTCCAAGACCTTATTTCACCCTGATAAATGAGTGACAATTAAGAAATAACAGCAGCTGATCAATTAAATTAAATCAATTAAATGTAATTAGCGCTCATATTAATTAATTCATAGTCTGTTTCTAATTCTGACTGGTCAAGTGACTCCTTTGTTTTCAGTATTATTTTATTTACATAGTATAGGAATCTACAGTATTTCACCAGACAAACTACACCATGTTAGAAACAGAAGGTATTTCACTGCAATCCTCAAGACAAAATGGCATTATTACCCCCATCGTGTCTTGATGGGTAACAGTGTCAGAGCTGAAACCAGAAGCTGTCAGATAGACTTGCCAGTCTGGATGCCAGAACAACAGAGTAGTTTTGTCGCCGACCACGTTCATTTGATAATCCTATCTGATACATGGTACAGGCTCACTAAGCTCAATATGAGCTCCACGTAAACTGGGCAGCCTGCCTAGGAACACTTGCTGCTGTTCTGAACAAAAACACTCCTTCAGATTCTGTGGGTTTGAGGAGATATGAGGAGAAAAGTATACAGGTTTTATAAATCAGGTACAAGTTTCTTCCTAGATAAGTGATTATTATACTTAATGTGATGGACTGAAGGTGTGACTGTAAATGTAGCATTTGGTTTATGTGCACTGTTCGTTATAAGTACAGTGACGGACGAAAGTCAACAGTCACTGCACTTCCATTTTACATTTCAAAGATGCTCAAGAGGTGTTTGATATTTCCACTCAGGCTAAACGAAAATACACTTAATCAAACACTCAAATCTTCTTTTGAAGTTAGCTGGCTCATCTTGTATATCAATTGGCCACTTATGCACACTCATCAAGCGTGGTGGAATTAGGGGCAGGCAGAGACAAACATGATGAATGCTTCCTGTATTTTTAGCCGGAGCTGTCAGAAACATGAGCATGGTCAAGGTTAGCCGCCGTTAGGTGCTAGGGGCTCCTGTGTCAAACTGGGACTCCGTGGCACCTACTGTAGCTTGGGGGTGGGCTGGGGTGTGAGGGGGGCGGGTTCTGGTGTGTGTGTGTGTATGATTTACGTGAACAACAGAGTGAAACGATCGAATTTAACCAATGCCCCGAAAAATCCACTAGTTGGTATCAGTTCAATTCAATCTACCGTCATTGACACCCAGGCTTGGCGGAGTGTGGTTTGACCCTGTTGTGTCTCTGTACTGGCCCGGCGCGCCATGTTGATATGTGGGTTTGAGGAAGTGGCCCCATCTCCTCCCTCCAGTGTTTTCATTCTCCCCAGTCACATAGCAGAAAGCCCACAGCTCCTTTCTCCCTCAGCCAGGCAAAACCAACCCCAATGCAGGCTCATTGCATGAATGAACCAGATACTCCATGCTGTTGTCCTCCATAAAGCCTAGTGAGAGTTCATTTCCTTAGTTAGCCTCCTCTAACAGGTTCTCTGTCACCCCTCAGAGGATTGGCTCTTCTTCCTTTCCTTAGTGGTCTGTTATGTAGGGGTTTATATTCAAAGGGTATTTTCTCCGCATTGAGCTACCAAATCCTCAACACTGTAGCTGCAACCACCATGCTACAAGAGTGAGATAAATAATTGTAATAATAATAATAATAATAATAATAATAATGATAATAATAATACATTGAATTTAAAGCACCTTTCAAAACACTGAAGGACACAACAGGGTTAATAATATCAAGGGGTTTTACTTCTTGACATTGACCTAACCAAATCCACCACCATAGATTTGTAACCATCATGCTACTAGGCTAGCAGTAGCACTCCTCTGCTAGAGGGAGATCAATGGTTAATATCACAGGGGCTTTTCCCAGTCTACCTACCAAATCCTCAACTCTGGCGCTACAACCATAGAAATAGAATGATATTCTTATGACCACAACCACCATGATGCTACACTAAAGGAAGTAAAGGGTTAATATAAAAGGGTATTTTCTTGACATTGACCTACTTCCTCCATGGCTGATCAGAGTTAGACTCAGGGGTCAGGTTAATAACAGGTTAATAAGGCCTTTCTGCCAGTGTGACCAGCGGTGCAAAACCAACCACCACCTCTCTAACCTCCCCGGACCTCTGAACCCACTGAGCTCTGGCCAATCAGACACAAGGTCAAGGGTCCTCCTAGGGCCTGTCAGAGAGGGGATAAGCCAAGGCGTTTGGACGTCTGGCTGCAGTTATAAAAAAAAAGCTTGGGATTAAGATTTAAGCATTAAGAAAGTCACCGGCTAAGTAAGTAACTCCGTCTGTCCAGAGCGGCCAATGTCAAGCGGCGAGTTGACAACTTTCTTTTGAAGGATAAAGGAGTCATGAGATAGTATGGATTAAGAGCAGAGGAGGCGGCGTATAGTCAACGGTGATCAGTGCCAGGTGACTCCGAGCTTCAGACCTGGGTTCAAATACTGTTTGATATCTTCTTTAATACCTTAAGGGGGGGGGTTGTACTTTTGGGACTATTCTATTGGTCCCATTGCGTCAGGCAAGCTTAATCGAGACCAGGCAACATATTTGAAATTATGAAATGATTTCGAATAGTATTTGAACCCAGGTCTGGTTCATATGTGTGTTTTATGGCAACTGTTCTCTTCATGGGGCCTAATGAGGTAGATACACTTCAAGCTGTGAAAATGACCTAGATATGAAGTCTTAATCGCTTTAAGTCTGAAGTGTCTGAGGTTTTACAGAGGGTCCTGTCCAGGTACAAATCTCAAATCTCAATGAGAGGTTTCCGTGTGCATGGGTCACAGACTCGAACATTGTCTTAATGAATTAGTTAATCTTTCTGTTTTTCACCTGCACAAATATGAGTTACTTTCACAATACCAAGGTTTAACACGAAGGAGTAAAAGGGCTATTTTAAGCCTGTAGACATGAAGTAGACATGAAGTGACCCTTGTCCTCAGAGGAGCTGCTGGCGCTTAAAGGGATACGGCTGGTGCTTAAAGGGATACGGCTGGTGCTTAATTAACAACCTCTTAAGGATCGGACCCTTTTTTTCAATTTTCGCCTAAAATGACATACCCAAATCTATCTGCCTATAGCTCAGGACCTGAAGCAAGGATATGCATATTCTTGATATCATTTGAAAGGAAACACTTTGAAGTTTGTGGAAATGTGAAATTAATGTAGGAGAATATAACACATAGATCTGGTAAAAGATAATACAAACAACAAAACATGCGTTTTTCTATTTTTTGGGAGGGGAATCATCTTTGAAATGCAAGATAGCTTAGTGGTTAAGAGCGTTGTGCCAGTAACCGAAAGGTTGCTGGTTCTAATCCCCGAGCCGACTAGGTGAAAAATCTGTCGATGTGCCCTTGAGCAAGGCACTTAACCCTAATTGCACCTGTAAGTCGCTCTGGATAAGAGCGTCTGCTAAATGACTAAAATGTAAATAGTTTTCCCAAATGTTCCGAATTGGTCAGTCTATACATTTTCAAGTACATAACTATATAGAACATACAAAAATGCTATGGTAATAAAAAAATTAAGTTTCCCAGTAATGTCATACATGATGGATCATTAGCTTCCCTACAGAAAATACACTAACCTTCACACATCTAGATGGCCAGGGGGGGTGTGGAGCCAGAGACAGCAGGGGGTCAAACTGTAGAACCCAGTTCCTACATTTGAAAAATTGATTTTATCAAACAAAACTATGCTACATTTTATCTCTGGGACCCTCAGGATGACAAATCAGAGCAAGATTACTGAATGTAAGTACATTATTTACCTTCAGAGGTGAATTTATCAAACCAGTTGCCATGACCTTAAGTGTTTTGTTGTTGTGCACTATCCTCAAACAATAGCATAGTATCGTTTAGCTGTAATAGCTACTGTAAATTGGACACAGCAGTTAGATTAACAAGGATTTAAGCTTTCTGCCCATATAAGACATGTCTATGTCCCGGAAAGTTGGCTGTTGTTTACAACGCCATTCTAGTCACATATCGCATATTGAGCAGCAACCGTCCCGGTATAGGGACGCCGATCCTGTAGAGGTTTTTAAAGGGATACGGCTGGTGCTTAAAGGGATACGGCTGTGGCTGCCATGTCAGTGAGTCACCAAGAGTAATGGAGCCTCTCTCTGCACCTCACCTTTAACCCCTCTGCTAATACTGTCTGGTCTGGGTCAGAGGTGACAGAGAGTGAGAGAG